>NC_033800.1:144858783-144881549 GCF_001876935.1 Asparagus officinalis | reverse complement strand
GAAAACTAAAAACAATTATAATGTAAATTTTAGTAAGCGTAGGGGTTTAACTGCCCCCCTAAGCCTATATATCCATCCACCCCTGGTAACTAGTATATATAACATAAATGAGACCAACTCTGCTAGTCACATGACTCACATTGGATCAGTGGATGGGAGTTCATTTTGCCAACTTATATCTAGTATCCCTATATATAAAAGTATTGATTTTGAGAGTCTGAGACAGCTATTTATTTCCGGGTTTGCTGCTGGTTTAGTTGATGCATGTTTGTGGTTTGAATTACACTTTGGTGTTACATGGCATTTTTCATGAAAATAATTTTTACTTGGCATGATATATTATTTGGCTATTCAACTGCGGAGATGTTACCACATTCAGCTGATGTAAACATATAAATATACTTGCATATAGTGCTGAATAAATAATACTATGTCCCAACAGCCTTGAGTTGAAGAGGTTGTACAGGACAAGATCTCACCTTTTCTCACTGTCTAGTTCCCTCTAGGTCTCTGCCTAGGCCAATGGCTCATGTTGCTAAGCATCCTATTCAAATGTGAGATTCATGTTTCACCATCATGTTGTAATGTGATAAAGTAAGGTTTTCTAATGGGTTTAATTTTAAATATATATTTTCAAGTATTGTTCTGTGCTTCTGTGAGGTGGACCGTCTCTCTAGGATCCACTCCCTTCGCCACTCAAAACTAACCCACTCAATCTTGCTGATCATTCACACTTTAGAGTTCTGATAAATCCTTTTAACTATGCCCTAACAGGGAATATTTATGCATATTTATGCATAAATATTTATGCATATTTATGCATAAATTATGCATTGTTTGTCGTGGTTTAATATTCTGCTGATATGACATGCAATCACAGTTCATATGCACTAACAGGGGATGAAACAAAGTATTGCAACAGACTGACATTAACTATCAAATGCTAGTTTGTTGTCCTTTGTTCTACTGCCTGTCATTTCTTCTGCTTTGACTTAGATGGAACCCTTTTCTACTTTTGATGATTAGCTCTTGAAATTTTCGTTGATGTGAACTGAAAGTAGTTCTATGTTATGCATCACTTTTACTTACATGGTTTTGTTTTTGTCTGACGTGCTAAAACAGCTTATCTCATGGTGGGCATGTATGATGATTGTCTCTTATTTTTTTCTTTATTGCAAACTTAGGTCCAAGTAGGAGGATCTCCTCTGTATAAAGTTGAGAGGAAGCTGGGTAAAGGTGGGTTTGGTCAGGTTTTTGTTGGTCGACGTGTTTCTGGTGGCAGTGAACGTGCTGTGGGTGCTGGTGCTCAAGAGGTATCTTTCCTATGATTTTCATAACGTCTATTTTGATTGGAATTGCTGCTTCCACTTAATAATCATACCTGTGTTCATATCTTGCACGTTTACTTTTCCTCCTTTTGTTTTCTTATCTCTTTATAGGTTGCATTGAAATTTGAGCATAGGAGCAGCAAAGGATGTAACTATGGTCCTCCATATGAATGGCAAGTTTACAGGTTCGTGTAGCATCTCTTCTATACAGAATTCATCTTGTGTATCTTATATAGTTTTGATATATACTTCCTGTTATTTGTATTTAATAGTTCTCTAGGTGGTAGTCATGGGGTGCCTAAGGTACACTATAAAGGGAGGCAAGGTGATTACTATATAATGGTATGGTTTTCCTATGTCACCTTGAATTAATGCATTTACTGTCTTTACCCATGCATCACTAATTGCTTCATAGTTTGGTTTAACATTTGTGCTTCTGCAACAAGATCCTAGCAATCCATTCTTCTTATTTTCAGATTCTTTTCTTATCTACAGGTTATGGATATGCTTGGTCCTAGCTTATGGGATGCATGGAACTCTTCTGGACAAATGTGAGTATATTACATGATACTAATAGCCATCGGTTAGTTATGCTTTTACTCTAGTTTGACCCATATATTTTGTAAACTGAATGTCCTGTAACAATTTTTATCAGTTACAACAAATCAGAATCTAACACTTTCCATTTTATCTCGTACACATACATGCATTTGTAATATAGTGGGCAGCTGGGGCCTTATGACTTCATTACTTGTTAGATTCCTTAGGAAACAGAGCTGTATACCTGTCGGTCCATGGAATTGTATTTTGCATGATGTGGGAATTCTTTTTGTGTGATTTTGTTATTCTTCTTCTTTTTATTGGACGATACATGAGTTGCGAGAGGTAGGAATTTCATTATGTTGCGACTTGGTCTGCCGGAACTAGGAACTTGAGACCATTGTGGTTTTCTATGGCATGAGCGCCGTTCAGGTAAAATTTGGCATATACCAGGCCACTAGTGTGGAAGCCTACAAATGTGAGCACCCTTTCTTGGCTGTCAAGCTCACAGGTGGGAGATAGACTGACCTGACTGTTGTGAGGTCCAAGTTTGAGTTTGACACGTGGGCTCTGATGACGTCCCTAAGGTGGCACAGCTAAGCCCATGCCATCTTGGCCACAGCTCTTGTTATTTGAAACCAAGCTCATCATAATTTCAGACTATTTTCAGCACATTATAGAAGCTTCTAACCACCTTAGCTAGTGAGTAATCCTTTTGTCTGCATTACCCAATAGTAGAGAGTCTAAATGCATAATTTAAAAACTTATATCAGCTAGTTAAAAGACATTTTACTCCTTGTCAGCATCAGTATTATATTATTATCTGAACAGATGGGTGTCTGCGAGCCTTTTTGATTTTAGTATTGTATGGGTTATCTAAATGTGAGCATTTCAAACATCATCTTATAAGAAAGATGGCTAATATTTTGGTGGAATGTAGGCAATACTGGCTTGGTAATGAGTCATGACACTGTTATATATAAACCTGTTACTTTTATTTGAACATTTAAGTGTTATATCAATCAGATGCTAATCCATTATACCATTGGATATTATTGCCTCCATGACACAGAATGACATCAGAGATGGTTGCGTGTATTGCTGTTGAGTCTATCTCAATACTCGAAAAGATGCATTCAAAAGGGTGAGCATTAAATCTTTATTGTTTTTTAATAAGATTATATTTTCATCTCAAAATAAGTATGCAGAATTACCACTTACCAGATTTGTTTAGAAGAAAGCTTCTTTTGTAATTTATAATTCAACTTGTTGCTTTATTCATATTAGTTATGTCCATGGTGATGTAAAGCCTGAGAACTTTCTACTGGGTCAACCCAACACTCCTCAGGAAAAGAAGCTATTCCTTGTTGACCTTGGGTTAGGTGAGATCTGTAATTAGTCATTGTAACATCTTAACTTCTTTCGTAGCTTGGCTCTTCTTGATTTTTTTTTCTCTGCAATTTAGAGGCTTTGCTTTTCATTCTAGAATTGGGTTCTGGTTAATGTTTTCTGCAGCGACAAAATGGAAAGATGCTGGAAGCAGTCAGCATATAGAATATGATCAACGTCCAGATGTTTTCAGGTCTTCTATTATTTTCTTCTTGTAGGTTGTAACCTTTATTTATTTATTGAATATTGCTTTTGACCTTGTCATTTACCGCAGGGGAACTGTTAGATATGCTAGTGTTCATGCACATTTGGGGAGAACAGCAAGTAGGAGAGATGATCTGGAATCTCTTGCTTACACTCTCATTTTTCTTCAGAGAGGCAGGTTACCCTGGCAAGGTTTCCAGGTGGTTAGATCTCTTACAATATTAATTTTTATGGATTGAGAATTTATAAAGGGTTGGGACTAATCTTCAGAAATCCTTCTACTTGCAACATTTTGTCATAGGGTGAAGCAAAATCATATTTCGTTTGCAAAAAAAAGATGTCAACATCCCCTGAGTTACTCTGTGTTTCGTGTCCTCAACCTTTTAAGCAATTTCTTGAGATCGTGGTCAACATGAAGTTTGATGAGGAACCAAATTATTCTAAGTTAATATCGTTATTTGATGGGTTAATTGGACCAAATCCAGCAATAAGACCAATCAACACGGATGGTGCACTGAAGGTAATATGCAGCTCCGCTTGATACATAATGTTTACTGTCGCTTGTTTCTTCTCCTTCGTTAAGAACCTATAGGGTACTTTGAGATTTCCTTACAGCACATTGCCTCTCAGGTCGGTCAGAAACGGGGTAGGTTGAATGCTGATGAAGAAGATGATGGTCAGTTAAGGAAGAAGCTTCGTATAGGTGTTCCTGCCACTCAATGGATCTCAGTGTATAATGCGAGAGTACCTATGAAGCAGAGGTAAATTGTCTTGGGATAAGCTGAAATGCGATTTGAAGTCAAAGTTTGTTTTTTTATTGACATCTATTTCCAACCGTTGTCGGTTTCGAGGGGACTGATCTAGAAATGCGTGATATACCACTAGACACCATAGAAAGTAGATTAAAATAAGAATGTTTCTTATATTCTTTTCATTGTCTTAATTCTCTCTTTTTTTTACCATATTATACTCATCAACCTTTCCGAAGCAGGTACCATTACAATGTGGGAGATTCACGTTTGGCACAACATATTGAGAGAGGAATTGAAGATGGCCTGCTTATAAGTTGTGTTGCAAATTGTGCCAATCTGTGGGCTCTTGTTATGGATGCTGGTACTGGGTTCACCTCACAGGTTTATGATTTATCACCATATTTCCTTAACAAGGTATGAGCTAGCCTACTTATTATTCAGCTTTATTTTATGACTTCAATTCTGTGTACTTGTTCAGCACGTTTTCCATTGTGCAGGAATGGATCATGGAACAATGGGAGAAAAACTACTACATCAATGCTGTTGCTGGTGCGAATAATGGGAATTCTCTTGTTGTAATGTCTAAAGGTTGGTCCCTGTTTTTTATATTCATTATCTGATCATATTGTAGTTCCCTTCTGATAAATTATTACCTATCATGTAAAAAAGGGCAAATTTAAATATGGATAAATATTTAAAAATATGAAAAATTCAAGAAAAATCTAAAAATTCTACAAATGTATATTTGCTGATTTATAAAGATTCTAAGTATGAAATAGACACGTAACAATCACACAATATTAACAAAGTACTGAACATATAAGCAAAACTTACATGAGAATGAAAGGATATATCTGTGTCAAAAAGAACGTTACTTGGTCCCATTCTTTCAACTTTCAAGTCTCTCTCAATGATACATGGTTAACAATTTAATCAAAGATGAAAAACTCAGGTTTCGAACTTAAACTTTAAATGATTGGAATTTTCAATGGATAACTCTTTTGCTTGTATATTCCAGATAAAGATGAGTTAACACTACCATAAGAAGAATGGTTGGTAGATAATTTCCTTTACATGGAACTGAATTGGATTGGATCAAGTAATCAATTTGAACACAACAAGCATTAAATTAGATACATAAATTTGGACCAATTCCTTCACTTCAATTTTCTGCTAACAATTCCTTATAGTTTGATCCACATAAAGCTAGTGTATTAAACTGGTTAACCTATCCAATTTGCTTACTCAAATTTCATTTGAACTCAATTTCATACATCTTGATATTGATTATCCAAACTGATCAGATATTAATATAATTTCCATAAAATTAATGAAAATTCATGTTAAATTCATTAATTGACAAGAACATGCATAAAAAATATGAAAATCGAAATTATGTTATGCTCGTGTGTATATATGTATATTATGTATACACATATAAGTATACGTGTGTGCACCAAGATCACCGGATGTCAGTGGCTGGAGGCAGTGAAGTGGAGGCGCTTGAGAAGAGTTGGAGTTGTGGTCGAGGGGTGGAGAGCTACATTGTAGTGTTGCCCTGGAGTTCACTGGAGGATCTGTGTTGGAGTGCTGTGCTTGGAGGGGTCAACGAAAGAAGCAGAGGGATGTGTAGTTGGAGGCGGCAGAGTTGGCTAGAGCGGAGAAGAGGAACCCAAGAGATTAGATTGGGGTTTTTTTTGCGATCGGAAAGGTCAAATACGAGGAGATTCGGTTTTTAACTCAACGGGTTAAAAAACGAGTTGAGTTTGGGTCAGTTCCTCTGAAAATTAAATCTGCTTTTTAATAAGTGTTTAAAACTTAAAAGTGAACTTAACCGGCTTATTATGCTTTTTCTCACACCTTTAGCGGCTTTGCGAGTAAAAAGTGCGATATATGCTTTTCACCTCTAATTCTAGCCAAAGCAAAGCGGCCTAGGGCTGCGTCCACCTAGATTTCTGCTTTTTTACCGCTTTAACCTGCTTTTTTCAACACTGGATTCATGATACACAATCCATTTATGAAGCATGATAAGCATTCGTTAAGTTTCGTAATCAAAATTTTGAGTTAGTTGAATCATTTGTTGGTTTTCATAAGCAGTCCTGCTATATGAGCTATGTATTATTCTTTCGGGTTTTTGAGTCTCCCTGTTGATTTTACATTTTGAATTTTGAGCTCTCTCCGTGGATTCTGTATGTGAGGTCATCTGAAAGTTCTGAACATAGGTGATTCCTCCTGGCCTATGTACTTTCATCATACTATTTTGCGTCTTGCCTTGCTGAAGAGTGGCTTATGCTAAATTGCCTATCAAGTGATTACTAAAATGGTAATCTTGTCTCGTTTTAACATATATTATCAAAATGTATGTATATCAGAAGGATGTATTTTGGGATAATCTTGAATGGGAGACATCAATTTTTTCATTAAGAAATAATAAAGCATTCCCTAAGTAGGACTTTGAGTTATTGTCTTTAAGAATTTGATCAGTTTGCTTTATTTATAAATAATAAGATGAACAATTCCCCTCTTCCTCCTAAGGAGGAACTTCCTCATCTTATGTTGGTAGCCTATCTTAGAACTTATTCTCCCATTACTAGCAAGCACTTAAAATAGCCTTTAGTTCTTTCAATTAACATCAGTCTTTCATTGAGCACGGCATCTTCTTTTCTTTTCTTCAATAGTATCATCCATTTAATTTTTCGTACTCTATTTTAACTTGAAATTTTCCATCATAGGTTGAGTATATTTTTGCCTGCTCTCTTTTCCAATTCACTTTGTTTTCTAGCTAACATCCTTTGTTCAGGTACCCCATACACGCAACAATCGTACAAGGTCAGTGAGTCTTTCCCCTATAAGTGGATAAACAAGAAGTGGAAAGAAGGATTTCATGTTACATCAATGGCAACTTCAGGATGCAAGTGGGTCGTCATCATGTCACGCAATGCTGGATTTAGTCATCAGGTTGGATTCTCCTTTTCTTTCTCGTTTTGCATCTTATTATCTATTTACGAAGCACATCGAGTTATTTCTGCTCGGTTTGTATCTAACTGCTTTCTCTACAGGTTGTTGAGTTAGACTTCTTGTATCCGAGCGAGGGCATCCACAAACGCTGGGATAATGGGTACAGGATCACATCGGTGGCGGCCACTTGGGATCAGACTGCTCTTATACTAAGTGTTCCTCGGCGCAAGCCTGGGGAAGAAACACAGGAAACCCTCAGAACCTCTGCTTTCCCCAGCGCTCATGTTAAGGTAAAATAAGAATTTTTTTCCTCTCCAAATTTCAGTAAGTTGACGCCCTTCACTCTATTCTAGGATAGATCACAACACCATCTCTTATATGTGAAATTTCTGTAACCAGTGTCATCCAAGTCATTCTCCATAACCAAAGGCTAATGGTTGGCTGCAACCAGGAGCTAGTCCTCTGGGTTGTTGCTAGATTCGAGGCCCTAGTAACTACTTACAGGGATCTGAACTGACACGACATTTAGATTAATTTTTAGATGAGCGCCTCACCTATCCTTTCCGGATCGCTTATCACCCCTCAACTATTTATTAGTGCTCATCACCTTTAACCCATGAGGGAGAGAGGGGTTATCTGCAATTTGTCCCTCTCAAAATCCCAATCCAGGAAGAGCTGAGGCATTACTAAGAGAGTGTTTATTTGCAATTTAGCCAAACTTTTATTGTGATTTTATTTGTAACTAGAAGTGCAGCTTTTTATAGAATCCGGCTTTCTGTACTCTCATTTTCCTCCAAGCCAATCCCTCTGAGACCTTTCACAATGGTTATATGGTAAAAAGTTTTGACTGCCGAATGGATCATTTTTCATTGAATGCCCAAGCTACTCTTTGACGTTAGTCTTTATTTTATTTTTTTATGCGCAGGACAAGTGGGCAAAGAACCTCTACCTTCATTCTGTGTGCTATGGTCGAACTGTGTCATGATACTTACTTCAGGCCAACCTTTTCCTGACTCAAGAAGAAGCAGGGTTTTCGAGCGGTCTCGTCTAACTTTTGATGGCTATTTCTGAGAACCAGAGAAGCCAGAGCAATGGCATGTCCCTTTTTTTTTTTTTGTATATTTTCTCATACCAGAGGAGTTAGGAAAAAGAGGAATGACATTCGAAGGTTGTTCTCACTTATTTTTCCTTCTGTATATTTCTAATGCTTAAAACAAACGAACTGATGTAGGAGTGACAGGGGACCTGAAGGGAGTAGTACTTTGTCTTCTAAATGTCACGAAGGGTAAATTTGCAGTATATCCATTATTTTTGAGTCTGCAATTGTCGGTGGCAGAATTCTGACAATTTGTAATTTTTAACCGTTTGTTTTCATTTTAATTTTTTGTGACTAGCTTTACGTCTTTTATTGCCAGCAAATGGAACGCTAAAATTTCTCTGAACAAAATATTTAGTGGTAAAGTAACAAATTTTGTATTAAGTGCGAATTGTAACGCATGATTGATGCAGCGTTTACAACAAAAGATGGGAGTTTCTAATAGAAATTCAATATTAGTAAGTAGATGTAGAAGAATTAGCTGGTTTCAAATTCTGAACCATTTATGTAACTATTCAAATCATTATTTCTTCATTTTATAAATCACATTTTTAAAATTGGTAAGCTACTTCAAATTCTGGTCATGGTATCGTTTTGTCCCAAAAAATTAAAATAATAACAATAATAAAATATAAATATAAATAAAAGAAAATAAAAATAAAAATGGAAAATAAAATAAAATAAAATAAAATAAAGCTCAATTAAGCCAAGTTGCTCGGACAATTTAGATACTCGTTCAAATATCAATCTCAAATCTCAATATATGTATAATTAGTAGAATGCTATGTCGGTACAAATATTAAAAAATATTATTGTAGTCTCAACTCGAGCTGAACCACGTACAAGCTTATCCTCACTTTTATATGAATTTCTACGTATAATTTTTTTTTTCCCGAGAAGGGGGGAAAAAAACCAGAATACGTGCGCGCATGTCCTAATGCGCGATCGCTGCTGCTGACGTGGCGCTAGAACGGGACCCCGCCATATCTCCCGTTGCTCATAAGTACCGATTTTCCCGCGAACATTGTGAACGCCTCTCCGTTTCCCCAAAATTATCCCAAAAAAAAAAAAAAATCGTATTTTTACCTATAATTTCCCATTTTGCTCTAAGTTTTTTGGGGGTCATGAGGATTGCGATCGGGATTAGGGCTGGTTCCTTCCCGCTGATCGCTTTACGGTAAATTTCGCATTCTGATTCCAAGTAAAGATGGGTCTTTTATCTCATTAATATTAATTTTATAATTCTTTTGGCATATTGACCTTAGATTTGCAATTTAGAGGTAAGATCATGAAATCTCCTTTATCTGATTGTTTTTAGATAGATGGATTTTTCCTTAATTTTAGGTATATTAAACTCTGAATTTTTTTTTGTTATTCGATTTCACAGTGATCTTCTGTTTCATTTAGAATTATGGACGTATATTTCTTACAAAAACAGAAAGGGGGAAAAAAAAAGATTATGGACGTATTTCCTTAAAATGGTTCATGAGTCTGGTTCATTATGTAGATTAAATACTGCCTATGCCTGTTTGTTGCAAGAGTTTATGCCTCTATTCCTCATAGGTGTAGAAGGGAATAAGGGCTGTAAATTCTTTACCAAACCCCCAAAATTTTACTTCGGCCTTATACTTCAATCCGCGCTTATACTGAAATATTTGGTTATATAAGAATTTTCAGCGAACCATCGAATTGCTTATGACAATTTCTTTTATTACTCTTTTTGCCCATATTCGGGTCAATACTGAAAAAAATTGACCTAAAACTTCTATATCCCAAAGATAAGGGTGTAGTCTATTACACGCCGAGCGAGAACTTTCCCTCTTGAGATATTTACATATATACTTTTCTGTGATTCCTCCCTCAACAGTATAAGCTAAACTTATGTGGGATTTTAGAGGTGGTCTTCATGGATTTTAGAGGTCGATTATACAGGATTCCTTTAATTGTTCCTCGAACTAAGAAATTCATGTTTGATTAGGTTGGTGCTCGGTGGACAGTTAAATCTTAACATAAACTGGGTGCGAATTTTCTGGATTTCCCATTACGGTTACAAATTTGAACATTGGGATTTTGTAACTGTTTATGTTCCAGGTTCAATTCTAGTATTAGAGGAAGATAACAATTTTCATAAGGAGTTTCAAGTACTCAGTGTCAATTTTCTTCATCCACAACCATTAAGCATGTGGTGCTGTGGAGACTCGGAAGAGGATACCTATGGACCTCCTGCAAATCAAAACCCTGCTCCACCCAATCGCAACACTCATGGTGAAATTTTCTTTTGCTTAATTTACCATTTTTTGTTGGTCTTCATTTTCTATTTTTACCTTCCGCTGATCCAGTAGCTTTATGCGGTGTAATGCTTTTGATTCCTGGCAAATAAAAATGGTACAGTTAAATTATTCAGAAGTTTATTAAAGTTGCAGCATCTGGATTTTGCTATCGTTTTGACCATTGTTATTTCAACCCATGCTTTAATACTGCACCTCAATGTTATAGTAATTCTAAGCAGAAAAAAGAATAATAAGATGCCTACATAGACAATCCGCCATGAACATGGTAATATGAAATTTAAATTTGACGAAGGTTTGGATTAACCAAGTGATTATGAACCTATTAGATGTATTTTCTATGGCATTTTGACCTTTTGTTCTACACCTTAAGAATGTTGTTTCCTCTCCTATACATTTAATATAAGTGTTGTAACTTGTAGTTAGATTTTTCTTTGTTGCAACCGATAGCTTATTACAGCTCATGATGTATATTTCGGTTTTTGTTGTGAAAAACCACCTAATTGTAGGGTAATATCAATTCTGAATCATTTGATTCTTCATTTTTTTTTCTTTTTTGTTTGAGATGCAAGCTTAATGTAACTTAAAAATAATTCTTTTGTCTTACTATTATGTTTTAATTTTCTATTTTTTACTTCAAATATTGGCCTTTTAAATCAATTTTTAAGATCTAAACACAACTTCTCATTTCTAATTTAGGTCAGGATAGAGAGCCAAGAAGGCCTAATAACCCAAAGAGTGGAGCTGCCAAGAAAGAGTTATCCATTGATATTCCAACTTTTTCTTTAGCCGACCTTAATCAGATGACCAATAACTTTGGCCAGAGGGCTCTACTCGGTGAAGGATCCTATGGACGAGTCTTTTATGCTCTTCTACCTTCAGAGGAGCCCGTTGCAATAAAAAAACTAGACCCAAACGCCTCTCAAGAACATGATTCTGATTTCCAATCTCAGGTTTGATTCTTCTTTCTAAAAATGGCTAATTGTGGATAGACCTCTTGTACTATCTCCACATTAAACTTACTACCCCTGTACTTCTAGTTTTGCAGATAGACCCTCTCAGAAAGGATCAAAATTTTTCACTCAGGGGGGTCTATTTGCAACAATAGAACTAAGGGTAGTAACTTCAATTTGACAATAGTACAGGGGTCTATCCACAATTAACCCTTATAAAAACTATGTCATAACTATAGTTCCACCTAATTATAATTGTAGACTCTTATCTCTGGCAATGTCTTATGTAGTTATCAAATGTTTCAAGACTTAAGCATGACTACTTTGTCAAACTGTTGGGGTATTGCTTGGAGGAGAATAATAGAATTTTGATCTATGAGTATGCCACAAGAGGTTCATTACATGACATTCTACATGGTAGGCAACCACAATAAGTCATCTCTTTCCTTTAGAGGTTTTAAGATATTGGTCCTAAAACATCACTATTTTGGAATAGATTCCTCGAATGTAGATATCATAATATAAGTCCTTCAAAACCTTTATATACCAGATTTGACTGGAGAGGTCTATTTGGTGCATCTTAAAGGGTTTGAGGGGCTTATATGATATGAACATTCGAGGGACCCACTTCAAAATAGTGAAGTCCAAGCGACCGATACCTTAAAAACCCTATTTATGATGATATTATTTTCTATATCTGGTTTAATTTGTAATTCTAATTTAGTCATGTTTACTTTCAAACAGGGAGGAAAGGGGTACAAGGTGCTGAGCCAGGCCCTTTACTGAGTTGGAATCAGCGTGTAAAGATTGCTTATGGTGCTGCAAGAGGTCTCGAGTTCCTTCATGAAAAAGTTCAGCCGTCTATAGTTCATCGGGATGTGAGATCAAGCAATGTCCTTGTATTTGAAGAATTTAACTCCAAGATTGCTGACTTTAACTTGACTAACGCGTCTCCTGATACTGCTGCACGCTTGCACTCTACTCGAGTTTTAGGAACGTTTGGCTATCATGCTCCAGAGTAAGCTGACTATTGCTTTTAGTATGGCGTTCCTTTTCCCAGAGTGACCATTGATATTTACTTTGACGGATGAAATTTTACTCTTAAATCCATTTTTATTTGGTTTTGTATTTAATTCTCTCGATCTTTAGATACTTCATGGCCCAGACAACTAGTATCTTCTTATTATTGTGTACACCTCTTACTTGCATTATAATTAGAGACTTTAGGATAATCTATAGATTTTTACTGTTGATCATTTATAACTTGGTTCTCGTATTATACCTAATGTTTCTTGTATATGTCAAGTAGCAGACAGGCTAGTTATAAGACATCAACTATCTGAGAATATGATCTAAGGCTAATAATACTAATTTGGCTGAATAAATTGCACCTGGAGAATAGTATGAATCTTCTTGCATATCTGTTATCTTTAGAATTTCTCCAAGATCTCTGTTACGCTCATTTGTATGTCAAACAATCTGTTAGCAGATATGGCACAAAGTAAATACTATAGTTATAAAATGAGGTTGTCATTTCCATTCAAATAACAGTATTCTAATAAATATTCATATTCATATTCAATATCTGTTCTCTGCCAGCAGAAGCAAGCTTTCGACATTTAACCACTTATTACTACACTACATAAGGGCCACAATCTTTCCCACTTTTTAATCTGCAAATTGCAAAGCCTGCAGAAAATTCAATGGCCAACCAAATAAAACAATGTTCTACAGAAAGAAATGCCTCGATACTACTACTTGATGAGTCACAGTAAATCTCTCGACTTGTGAACCATCATTTCTTATCCTCGAATTATTATTTATTATAGGTATGCAATGACTGGATGCCTGACCCAGAAGAGTGATGTCTATAGTTTTGGTGTCGTTCTTCTCGAGCTTTTAACCGGTAGAAAACCTGTAGACCATACAATGCCCAAGGGACAGCAGAGTCTTGTAACTTGGGTAAGTTCTGTTTCCTATAACATCACAGTTTCTGCAGCTATTATCGCTCTCTTTTCTGTACCTAACTTGCTTCTCGCTTTCACTTAAAAATGAAATTTGCTTATTGCTGCAATACTACAGGCTACGCCAAGGTTAAGTGAAGACAAAGTTAGACAATGTGTTGACCCCAAATTGAACGATGAATATCCACCAAAGGGGGTTGCTAAGGTTAGTTTTCTATTGATTCCCTCTTTTCTGTTTTCATGCTTTTTTAATGCTTTCACCGCAAATTAATGCTTTATTGTATCTACTGGATGGAATATATGAGTAAAGGTTCGTGATAAGTAAGAAACTGCATGGTTAAGTAGGTGTCACCTAATTTATTTTATTTCAAAGATTGATTTCAGTTCATTGTAAACAATCTGAACATGTACTTGATACCATTAATTTAAAGGCAAATCTTAAACCATGAATGCTCTCAGTGAAGAAGAGATCTTGGGACACTAAATTGGAAACCACTGGTAATCTTACACCTTAGAAATTGCTTACAAACAAGCATAAATAACTTAAAGAGGAGCAATGTTTATAACTTGAAGATAAACAGTTTTATGAGACCTATGCTTAGGAAGTGCCTAAACCTCTTGAGTCTTTAACTTACATGTTGTGAATTGTAAAGCTGTATGACAATTCTATTAAAAATATTTCGTTATAAACATCAAAGGCAATTACACTCTGACAACATAATCTCCAATCTCACTCGCAGATGCCGAAACATTAAAAAAGGACACCACTCCAAACTATCATGTCATTCTGTTAAAAGAAAAGTTGACTTATATTTCATTTTCCTTTACATGCAATAATTTCTGGAGACAGAAATTAGTAAAGTCTATAAATGTAAATTTCTTGTAATTGGAATGCATCAGATGGCAGCGGTTGCGGCTCTCTGTGTTCAGTATGAATCTGATTTCAGACCGAACATGACGATTGTCGTGAAGGCCCTTCAACCACTTCTCCAGAGACCTCAGGAAAGTAATCCTGTGTGATACTTTTTTAGGCGAGCAACCATTCTGGATTATCAATGTGTGTACCTAGGTGAAGGGATTCAATACCATAGCAAACTATTGTCAGTGAACTGTGATTCATATGATTTCATATTTTTTTTAATTAAACTAATCGAAAACGAGCTGTGTCGATTGTATTCAAATCAGCATCTCCTCCTCAATTGTCAAGATCTTTTTATTAAAGATACAAGAGGGTTGTCTATCCACTCTTCACTGTTTTCTCATGTGATGTGCACAATGTCTTGTGATTTACGCTTTAATATTAGGCTTTAACGATGCATCTTTTCCAAATCGAATGTTACGTGACAAACAATTTGTGCATAAAAATGCTGTCATAAAAAAAAGACAGGAGATTCTTGGTGCATTAGTAGACAAGACACGAGAGAAATGTTTATTGATCACAAAATTCACGGAAACAAGACGCACACTGATCACACTTGAGCAATATAAACCAAGGGCTTTAACGATGCATCTTTTGAGTTCCACTCCCCTTCAACTTCCATTAATCTTCCTACAGTTTTTCCTGACCTCCCCATTACCCCCTGTCAACGGACTGACGTTCCCCATGTTCACCATCGAAGTCGCAAACTTCGAGAAGAACGAACCCCGACTGCTAGCAAAGCTGTTCACAGTCGAAGCAGTCGAAGCTCCGCTCGTCGGAAAAAGCTCCTGATCACTCTGTAGGAGGCCTTATCTTTTCTTGTCGAAAGTGTCAGGAGTTGTCAGGTCCAAGTTAACTAACGTGCCCCCGTTGCCGGATTGAGGGCAGTTGGGTTGCAATGTTGTGAGATAGGATGAGCTTAGGCTGGGGTCAGGTTTTCCTGTGCCGGAGAAGTTGTAGAGCCGGTTCGTTACGAATATGCACCGGGCTCGACCGAACGTGTGGGAGCCCGTGCAAGTTTAATTTGTGTGTTTGAGTTTGGATGCTGATTATGAATTTGTAATCTCAGTATGTAATTGACGTTTTTAATGAGAAAGTATTTTGTGATAGCTAGTTCATCTACATTTGGTTCAGGAGACTTTTAAATTGGATGTCTCCTCTTGGCGCATAAATAATGCAATGAACTAGAGTAACTGGAAAAGAGTACGCATCTTATCAGAACAACCTGCATGTGAGCTTGGCATATGCTTAGCCATCCATGGGAGGTCAGGTCAGGGGAATAGTTTAGAAATCTGTACCGTCCCCTGAATGGCTAAGAACATAATCGTTCGTGAACTTTTAACAACGCAAAACATTACTTTCTCAATCTTAATCGTTCGTGTGTGTTTTTGCACTTTGGTGAGTAGTGCACAAATTTTGACTTAAAGGAGTGTTATAGCTTAAGAAAAACATTTGGAGAGAAAATGCAGAACATGACATTTTGTCTGCTTCAATGTGCACAGAGCTTGTTAACAGACAAATAGTTGGGCTCGATGAACATTTAAAGAATATATATTTTTTTTTTGAAAATTTTATCACATCTTTAGAAATATAACATGTTTTATACTGTAACGTTTACAGAACGGAGATATTTTCAAAATCATTTCAGAACTTGTTCGATTCTTTTGACTTAAAATCTTGCGCATATACATTAAATCACAGCTAGACCACATAACTATTAATGCATGCAACATGTTCGACGTTAATCTTATGTGTAAATAATTATTTGTTTAATTATTGGCTTAGTTGGAATTCGAACAAAAGGGCTCAGCGCCACTTTTGTAGCCTTCTTTTTTTTTTCTCAGTGAAGGATAAGAAGTAGTACGACTAAGAAAATGCCGACCTCTAATTTGTTAGGGCTCATTTAGTCTCTCATTAGAAGATAATATGAGAATAATATCTTTGCTCAATTTTATCCTTGATTATGGGATTACATGTTTCCTATGTTTGTTAATCAAGAGCATATGACAACTCAATTTTATCCTTGATTATAGGATTTAGATGTTTCTCATGTTTGTTGATCAAGAGCATATGACAACAGAATATGTAATGAAGGTTCGAGGGTTAGGATTTAACTTACGATGTATAGCTCTATATGTACGTCTATATATCCACCGGATATACAACAATACGGTTAATGAAATAGATCGGTAAAACACTTTTTTTGAGTGGTAAAAAAATTTTTTGAGATGTTGGAAAAGATGAGGAAATTTACCGGAATATACATCGTGGTTTTTGTTGTACAATATGAGTGCTATCAAGAAAGTATCTAATACTTCCAAGTGTTTAGCATGCATCAAACAATAACTGAGTGGGGCCCACTCATTTTTCTCTCTTCTCTCTCTTACTTGACCATTATGCTAACAGCAATGGTTAGCAAAATCCTAAATATATTTATACGCATTTTTTGGAAGGATTGATTTAATATATATCCATTGATAAGCCATGGGTTTTTCCTCTAGCAACTTATTGGTCGAGACACAATCATCATTAATCATGAGTTGCTGACATCTCGCAACATTATCAAATCTAATAAGATCCAAGATCACAATGTTTGCAGCTTTTTTCCATCAGAAATTAAGACCAGAATTCTAAAACAGGGGATTTTGATGCTTACGAGTTCACAATATGCTGCAAATCACAATGAACAAGATAAAAAACTTCACGCTTCCTAATAACAAAACTCTGACGTAGCTGAGTATCCTTCTATAAACAAACACCCTTTGTACGCAAGGCAAGCCCCTGTAAAAATACTCATCCATCTTTTATTCCAAGCAAAATCTCAATAATTTAACTTTTCCATGATATTTGAATACAAGGACCCCAGAGGACTCGACAAAAGCGGATGTACTCCATCTAAACTACATAAGAAAATACGAGAAGGCAAAAATATACTTCCGTATATAACTCATAAAGTATATACATGATACCTAAGCAGCTAATTATTAACGGCGAGTGCATGAAGTTGAGTGACTTGAACCACTTTTGTGGCTCTCAATTCTCTTCAACCTCTTCTGTCTGTATTTCCATGCAACCTGAATGCGGACTGCTGCCATATTCCTCCAGTATGGTGATTCATACCTTTAAATAAGAAGATAACCGTGTTAATGCTAAAGACCACAAAGAAAAAAAAATATAATATTTCTTTAAATAATCAAGTCCTTTTATCAATATAGATGAAAGTATAACTTCTATTTGCTCTATGTAACTTCAAAGAAGGACGTGTATATTTTCCTAGTATCAAAAGAATAGAATTTTTTTTAGCAGCTTATAACTACCTAATTGCTCCCTGAACACGAGGATTGCGTAGGAATCTTGCAAATAATACAGTAACTTCTTCAAGGTCAGCAGCTCGGAGTGCAAAGGCTTCCACATTAGTTAAACATTTTACTGTTCTTGTAGAGAATAATCGATGTCCAGGGAACCTAACTTTTGCTCCATCTGCACCATGGAAAGTACAAACATGTCCATAGGTAAGAATTCAGAAACTTGAAAGAAGCATAATATAAGTTTCAATGAAAAACATTACTATCATGTTAATTGGATAAAAAAAATAGAACTTTCAACTATACTTGCTCAGGCACAAGATAGCAAATAAGCTAATTTTTCTCTAAACCAACTTAAGTTTAATAGCATATAACCATGAGAACAAATGGTGCGCTCTTGATATAACAAGTGAAATCCACGCAACAACACTGCCATGCATAACTCTCATATCAATTTTCGTGCAGACTTGTTTGTCCTTTCCTTTCTTTTGTTGCTCCCTTAGTATAGCAAATTATCAAAATAATAATAAAAATCAAGGTTAATTGCGGATAGACCTCCTGACCTATCACCGGTTGTGGATAGACCCCATGTAGTTCTATTGTTGCAGATAAAACCCCTGAATGAATTTTTTAAGGCTCTTTTACCCTCAGCTAGAGAATATTGTTTTTTGATGAAGACTTCTTGAGGGTAAAGAATTTCACTCAAGGGGCCAGTATCGGACAGTAGAACTAGAGGGATCTACCCGCAATTAACCCTAATAATAATGATGATGGTGATGATGTCGATAATGATAAATGATAATACTGGGTTGGAGTTACCATGTCTGTAGGCAGTGATATAGCACATAGTCTAAGGAAGGTCGAAATCACATATTACCTTTATGCACTGAAGAGTGTTCAAGGTACCACGTCAAGAGCTCTTCACCACAAACATCTCCCTCTGACAAAGGAGCTTTATGCCCATCCACTCCAATACTTTCCACTTTACCCCTCACTATAAACACCATTTTTTCAACAGGACCCCCTTGATAAAGGATGTCGCTTCCTCTTATGTAGAACTGTTGCCTTAACTTTTCACAAATGGCATCTATAATGGGCTCATCCATCAATGTGAAAATGCGTACCTGGATAAAGAGTAAGATAAATAATCACAACGGTCCTAGGTAATTGCAAACGTGTTTTGTTAGGATACATAGGTTGTGAACTACATACCATGCAAAAATGGTATAAACAAATGTAATAGCAAGGTTAATTTAGGTATATTGAATTTTGGTACCTAGATGACGATAAAAAACAGTCAAACACAAAATTGTCCAAGTGCAGAGAAACACAGCTGCCATTGTGTTGGCAATCACAGTAATACACTTTGTACAAGAATCAGATTCCGAAATTTAGAGAAGACTTTTCTTTTATTCTTAACGGTATACATATAACAAGATATAGAGTCAAGCACTGCACTATATGCTTTTTCATCTCAAATATTGGCATATACTTTGCTTCAAGAAAGTCGTAGACTGATTTCACATTTTATGCCAATAACAGTACAAACTGGAAACCACTATTCATCCTATATGTTTAAAATTTAGCAACCAGGCGTTATCCTATGTACTGCTAGTAAACCGACTGGATGTTTCAAGTACTTTGAAGCATTACTATCGATACCATTCTAAAAAAATTCTTAAAAACTTGCATAAAGTTCATCTAACATTTTGAAATAAAGTCTCAAAATGTTGTGGAAATATGGTTATATCAGATACACTTCTGAAAAATGAGTTTTCATATGCTTATGGGTTAGCCATAGCCATTTAATTGCAAGAAATAACAGAGCCCTCAAATCATTGTCAGATACACTTTCGAAAAATTAGTTTTCAAATGCTAATGGGTTAGTAATAGCCATTTAATTGCAAGAAATAACAGAGATCTCAATTCATTGTCTTCTCATTTGCATAGCATTCTAGCAACTACCAAAGACTGCTCAGCATAAGTTATAAAGAAAAAACATTTCACCAAAAACAGAAAATGAGATATGATCTTGGAACCTCACTTGTTTGAGACATTTAAAGAAATGGCGTCGTATCTCTCTTTGTAAGTCTTCTGGCAAGTTTGCAAGTAGCTGTTCCTCATCTACACCTCGAGTGGCAGCCCAACTAAATCTTTCTGCTTGCCTCACATGCCTGAATAATTCAATTCAAAACAAAAAAATGATAAGAAATACTCGCAACCACTAACCAAACTAGCTATGTAAGTGACATGCTATTAGATGGTATACAAACAAACTAATCTAATTGCATGGTATCGAAAAACTCTATCAGCAAATGTTCAATAATTAAGCAGTATTCATAACACTTAATATTCTGATGAAACATGGAAAACAAAGAAAACAATATTCACCAACAAAATGATCTTTCCTAGCAGACTTAATATTCTGATGAAACATGGAAAACAAAGGAAACAATATTCACGAACAAAATGATCTTTTCTAGCAGACCAGTACTTCTTTCAACCCAAATCATACTTTCTATATTTCTTAAGGTGGCAGCTTTAAAAAAATCCATGCTGTTATAATCTCCATATTTTGATCCTCCTGGATGATATAACATGAAATAAAAAGGAAATATGACCCATATAACGTGGTATAGAGTTTTTGAAGGATGTCGATTTAACAAAAAGAATATGAGCAAAGCCAAAGGCGAGTTGGCATGGAGCATCAAACCCTACCCTCTCTGTATGACCTCCTAATGTAACAAGAAGAAAGATGGCAAAATCTTATATAGGTTCCAGCTAGGCTGTTCATTTTTTTTTAATTCTCTAGATTTAAGGACATGTCAATCATCTCCGAGCACTACATAGAACCAGCCAAAACAGTTGTCATGCTGAATCGGGAGTGTCGAGCAAGATTATATTGCCAGTTAATGAACAACAGAACTACAACTCTAAATGGAAAGTGAGTTTCATTAAAGACAATGTTGTGGCAGATTTATGCTTGACCTTTTTTTTTAAATCAAAGCTATAGCCATGTTTACTGCCATATCCAATACACCGATTAGAGCAAACCACAATTTTGTAATGAGTACAAACATACAACAAATACATAAGGGCAAACATCCTTTTGTTTACTGAAGTATCTAAGCAGGTGATATTAGAGCTTTTCAATGTACTGCTAGTCACAAACTGTTCTTGCTATTTAATAGTTGATATGATATTGCAATTAAACAAGTTTTTGCAAGTGACTGAAAAGGAGACCCGCTAGCACCCAAAAACAAAGAAGGGCAGACCCTCTAACATATGATTGCAAGGTTATACTTTAAAAAAGAGGAGGAGCAGTGTTAAATAACACAAGTATTAAATCATTTTAATTAAAACGGCTACACTCAAGGAAAACAAATAAATAAGTTTATGCAGTTATGAAAATCACAGGGAGTACTAGAAAACAAAATTGGAAAATCCCTATAAAAATAGCTGTATTAAATGTGAGATATGATGATGAAATGCCACTGTACCTCCTCAACCGTTCTGGTAAGCGTCGATGACTCATCCATTGTTCAACATCACGTCGTCTTAATTGCATTTCCAGTCTCCTTCACAAATAAATATGTAAAGTCAGTTAAAGATACTTAAAGACAAAATAAAATACAGAACTTACTGCTAATACATGCACTAAGTTAATAAATGATACCACTGGGGGAATCAATCTAATACACGAATGATGAGTAAAGATAACGTATTAATTACAAAGCCAGCAGTGCTAAAGAAAAGATACATAGACAATGCAGGTTTAGAGGTAATTATATGTCAGGATGTTCAGATGAAGATTGAGTTAACTAAGGACTTGCATAACCATTGTCAGCATGCAAAAAAATAAAAACATAAAAATAAATAAATAAATAAATAAATCAAGGAACCTTTCACATTGTCTAAGGTTCTCAGAAAGTAAATTTTTTGAATTTATCCAAATCTTTTAACTATACATATATTATGATTGATCCATTTTGTAAACATCCCTATTATACTTATACATATGTAATACGTTAAACATGGGTTCACAGAACTTGCAGTTTAAAGACGAAAGGCTCAATAAGGCACTAAGCAGACCATAAAAATGCTAATACCATGAGATATGGTAACAATACAGTTATTTAACTCAGTACGAGCACCAACTATGATGCCCAGGCTTTGCTCCTAGACACAGAAATTTGGCATAGTCAAAACAGAACTCTAGACTATATCTTTCCAAAATGCTGCATCTAGATCAACCTTGTTGCCACTTGAATTATAATGATCATCATCTTTACTTAAATCATACTTCTTAAAAATTACAAATAAACTAAAAATAGTAATGGATTCTACCATTTTTTAAGTATTCAATTTTACATTTTTACTTCATATAAACCTTCAGAAATATTGCCTAAAATAGTTTGCACAGTAACATATGACATTCTTAAACCAAAGGCCTTTTGTGGCATCGCCTAAGTAAGGATACCTGTGTTCATGGTTGAGTAATTCCTACATCCATCATACCATATATCTAATATAGCACACAGATGACCTCAACCCAAACAACAGCCTGAATGACTGATTATAGAATTATGAGTCATTCCAAATTTAACAAACAAAAATTGATACTTCAGCAGTTCAAAATACTTTATGTTTATTCATATCAAAGAGCAACCAAAATTAGGGCCATCTGAATTGCAAAATACTTGAGATGACGAATCATGTTTACCATGTAGCTCTCGACACTTAATCAACTATATGGTTATGACCATAAAAATGAGTACATCTGAGTGAATCACCTCCACAAGGAGATGCCAGTGTATGTTTACATTGACTTGTGTAACACTTCAAAAAGATAGTATTAACTTACCAAATGTAAATCCATAGCCTCTACAATTGCTGACAATATATGACAACATATCAAGACCTCGTGAAGTGATACCACACCCAAAGAAGGCATGAAAGCTGAAGCCTCGCCAACTTTAATATTAAAAAGAAGCTAAAATATGCATTTTTGAAGAGTAGGAATACCATCATCACTTGCGAGAGGGTATCCTCAAAGAGACTGAAGCTTGA
>NC_033800.1:144855842-144858714 GCF_001876935.1 Asparagus officinalis | reverse complement strand
TAACTCCTTCCTTTGTCTGTTAACTTTAAGATTACTAGTGATAGTATGACACTAATTTAAGTTCACCTTTTATCCATCATACCTTTGAAAGAATCAAAGTAGCCTACCAAGGATTCATCAACCTGCTTGAAAATGAACATTTCTTCCCATAAATCATTCACCCAAGACGCATTCTTTTATATGGGGTAGGCCATTTGAATGACATTCTAAAACTTCAATGTAGTATTGTAAAACATGAAGTTTGCACTGAAGGCTTGGTTTTACACAGTTAACACTAAAGCCTACTTCTGCATGTTCCACATCCAAGACATCACCCAAATAATTATCTTGTTCCTATTTTTCATAGTTTTCATTAGTAGAAAACAACAGAGTAGAGGTAACCATCTACAACTTCCCTTCAGCTCAAGATCGGTACGTGGGAAGTGAATGCGATTAGGAGCTCAATCGGGAGCAGGGCAGCAGTCTAACACCACATTCAATTTAGTGTAGACTAAACCAGGAGAGAGCAAGTTTGTTCTCCCCTACCCATCACTTATGTTGTACTACCTTAAGTTAACTTCTCATTCTTTCTTCCATCACCCTAATCGCATCTGCACAGATCATGCTATGAGGGAAAAGCAGTGGAGAAAGGCTAGATATGAGAAAGAAAGTGGTGTGTGAGGGTGAAAATAGCTTGAGGTGCCAAAAATAGAGAACTGCAGAAGGTCCACTAGCTAGGAATACAGAAGAAATAATGAAGAGCATCATAAATGATATAATTTTCTTTCTCAGGAGGAAATTCTCTTCTTCGGAACAAAGGGATACACTTTTTATTTATTCTTACCATATTTAACCCAATATATTTACAAATCACTGAAGATACGACCGCACCATAACGTGAAACTACTCAAATAAAACCTAGCATCAACCAGTATAATGAAAATTACTCCTCAAAATGGTTTGACCTGATTACAACTCAAAACTATTTGCATTTGGAGAATGAAATTGCTTATGTTCTAAACTAATGAAGGCCAGATGCAATGTCCACATAAACAAACATGTAAACAAGGAAACAAACATTTCTATCAATTGAATCCATAGAACGAGCAAGAATTAGTAGAAAAAATCGATTGGAGAGTTAGCTGATAGCATAAGGGGGTTTTCATACCTCCTGCCAAGAGCTTGGAGAAAGTTTTGCATATTGCCAATGAGCAAGGCGAATAGCAACAAACCCAGGCCAACTATAGCCATAGTGAATAGAACTTCCCACTCAAAATAACTTGGAACTACGTTACCGGCTAAAGTGCTGATTTGCTGTTGACACAAATGCATATTGTTCAATGAAAAGGCAGACTTATTGCTTCAGATAACATAAAAAATGGTGAACGTACATGAGAAAAATAGTTTAATGAGATATATCCTGTCAAGTATCCCAATAAATAAACATGATATGGAATGAGAATAAGGCAGTATAATATTGATTCCAGTAGCACATTGTCACATGGAAATGGAAATAATGATATATTTGCTATGAGTTAATAAGTATTTGTTAATACACATATCACATGAAAACATGACCATTTTACATCTAATGCACTCACACACACTCCACAACCCCCACTGATCCCATCCCCTGAACTATCAAACATTCATACGTATTACTTCTAGAGAACTCCTGAACTGAAGCTTGAAAAATAGAAGACTTAATGACCAATCGATTTAATGAGCTCTTTAGACGCATTAGTCCTAATTTATGGCCTTTTTCTAAACTTATTTGCAGTTTGTCTGCACAAGCACTTTAAAAGTGTCGATTTTGGTTAACACAACTGGAAGTACAGTCATGTTTTCTAACCATAGTAGTTTGCTTTCTAGTTTTTGAAGCAATTAAAGTTTCTATCATCACAATCCTCAATTTTATATGAAGCACAGGCAGGTAGGCTGCAGGAAGGCGGATTCACGTGATTCCTACATTGCACCCAGATTTTATTCGTCTGTTTATTTCCACAATTGACTGTCTGTTAATTACTATTATAGAAGAGATGTTAATTTATAGGTCCCAAAAATAAGTCCACAACAGAAGGACATGTAAAAAAAATATTTATAAACCAAAGAGAAAGATGTTAATTTATAAATAAAATTGACCCTAAAATTTCATCTTCATTTTCAAAATTGGAACTTGGATCCATATACTTTTATGGTCATCTTTATTGCTCTGCAGATCTAATATGTGCCAGACTACCGGGCACAGCTTTTTGAATCCATCTCCTTCATTGTGTATTGTAGTCCATAGCCAAGTGTTGGTCTATAGGCCAAGTAAGCGATAAGCACGGCATACAATTAATTTTGATATGTAGCAAAATACATTATGTTTGCTAGCTTAAACATATTAAGAGATGTTGGAAGTAATATGCAGCCAAACATGTCAGAGCCTATACGAGTTACAGCCTAAGCCAAATGGGTTAGAATAAATACCACATTAAAACTCTCTCGAAATGGTTTCCCCAATGACATAATTACTAGATATCATTAGGTACATACTACAGTATACAACAATCTGGTGACTCATTCTAGAGTAAGAAATGTTTGAGAGGCTAATATCAACTTTGATCTAATTTAAGGTATATCTAAAACCCTTTTGATTATGGATACATTTAACTACTCTTTGACAATCTTCTTTTTCCTTCTCTTCTTTTCTTCCTTCTTGTGCTTTTCTTCTTTTCTTCTGCTCCAGAAGTACATCTGCTGCCCGCTGTGTTACTTGTAGTTGTTGCTGCTGTACAGCTGTCAGCAGCACAGTAACAAAAGAGCAGCTGCTGCAGCATAGAGTATGAATAAACCAATAAAAACAGAAGAAGACAACCAGGTGAAGGAGATGAATGTTCTTTTATGAAAT
>NC_033800.1:144834849-144855832 GCF_001876935.1 Asparagus officinalis | reverse complement strand
TCTGATTCTGTGTTGGTGCTCAATCAGCACATATGAAGCTATCTTTTATTAAAGACATATATGTACACAAGACGACCAAATAACTATCTACAATAATTGATTTTAACTAAAGGATCAAATGGAACATGTTTTTTTTTTTAAATATAAGTTATAAAAGTAAAAACATTACCATAGCAAAAGAGAAATACCTGGAAACCCCAAAAGAGAGAGTATATATATCGTGTAACGATGCTATGTTTTGTACTTAAGAGAACAGCTTGTTCATAAATTCCATAGTCAAAACCAGCATCAATATCAAAGCAATTAGTAGAAGAATTATCATTGCGCCAATCGTCCCAATGATGTGTTGATTCAAACCTGGTATCATAACCCCCGGTTCCACAGTCTATAAACTCCTTACAAAATGAGACATTTGACATGGAACAGGCGTCTTGTAGACATTTATTTACCCTCTACACAGAAGAAAATAGAGTTAGGTTTAACTGTTTAAGGCAGAGTTACAAGGAAAAGAAACATTCAACCATAGATCACCTTTTGGATAGCACTTTATACAAATAAAACAAGCTAACTAGAAGTATTGATTCAAGAAAGAAAACGGGTAGCGTAAAAAAAAAGACATTAAAATCATATGCATTCAATAAAAATTTTGGTCACTGCATAAAATGATACCATGCTCTTCTAACCTCAAATCAAGATCTGTTCCATTGGTTAAGGACATGCATACGGATACTAATTCAAGATGACCATTTGGTAACAGCATCACTTACAAACTGACGTTCGCTTAAATGGACTTCACCAACAGTCTAACATAAGCAATGAGCGACTAGGTGACAACCATATCCTAAAATTTGAGAATGTTCAAATGATGAAAAAGTTGAATTAAATGTCAGAATTTGCAAGCAAAAATGAAAATGAAAGAAAAAAATGGAGAAAAAATAAAAAACAGAAGAGGCTAGTTTTTCTATGGATGGCTACTAGAGATCCCCCACCACTCTCCCTATACAGAACTGCCACTCCAAACTCCCAATATTTCCAATTTTGCTCTTGTCTCTTTGTCTGCACACATGGTCTATTTTAATATCTTCGCTGCTTACTATTCATCTAAATCACCACCCTAGCTGAGCAAATATACAAATTTCTCCACGATCAATTCTAGTTTATCTCTGTTTTCTATTATATGATTATGCATGCATTTTGCAATGAATTATGCTTAATATGCACATAGCACTTACTAGCCACCTTGTTATGTTCAAAGCCCTTCCTTACCTGTAAACCAAAAAGGTACCAGCATGAACCTACTACGTGCCCAGCCAACACAAACATAAGAAGATTAATGACAAAATTTGCCCATGCAGACTCAAATATGAAGCCACTTGCTGACTGCCCAGCAAGCAAGGGTAAAAATCTGACAATTCTTGGTACATATTGGAGAAGAACGGTAGCACGTAATAGACTTTTTGCAAAGTTCGCTGCTGATGATCCAAAAGCAGTTGGTATGACAGCCAATATCATGACCTTCACCAAGACAAAAGGCAAAAAGAAATTTTATAGATCAAAACTAAGAGATAGTCAATATAATTATCTACTAAATATTTATTCTTCCTTTTGGTTCCTTTATAAACAATGTCCACGCCAAAAGCATTAATCAATATTTAACTTCAACAAAAATAAAGCATTAAGTTGATATCAACTTGACATAAACAGCAAAAATAATAAGAATCAATCAGCTCAGTTGTTGATATAAAATTTAATAGCAAAAACCCACAAAAGAGAATCACATGAATAAAAATAATGTCGTGCACATGTGATGTTGGAGATGCGCCAATTAGAAATAAGCTTCGCATTTTCAATTGAAAAAAGTAATTGACTGAGGACAGTTTAATTGTCTGCAATAAAGAGAAGAATTAGTGGCCACCACACATTAGTGCATGACCTTTGGTAAGTAGTTGAGTACATGCACCCAAGGAGTACTATACTGACATCAAAATCTCAAATGAGTTGCATCCTAAACAGCAGTAACTTTGTGGCAAGTTGGATCAGGCTCAGGTCAGATAATTGGGTTAAGATTGTTCCCCACCCCACTCCAATCTCCAAAAGAAAAGTATGAAGACACACACAGCACAAAAAATCAAGTGTCCCCTTCATCTTAAAGAAATTACTCCCTCCACGTGTCATTATGATGTTGTCTTCCATCCGTAAACCAGCATGCTGTTTTACAAATGATTTTTTTTTTGTGAAACAATTGGCCCAAGACCTTAAGTTTAAACTCTTGGTGAAGTGGTCAGCTTACATGGACACGGGCAGAAATAATCTCTGTTGTTTTCTACTATATGCAAAATTAAGAGCAAAATGACAGAAGTATCATATAACGAATACAACAAACTGAAGTATCCGGTTATATTTGTAAAACACAATACTTCATATCATATTGTAACAGGCCTTCCATGAGCATGCGAGAATCTGCAACAATGTTCTGCAATCAATTTCATTTCAAAAAGTTGCATAACCCCTTTATTAGTAGCTTTCTGGAAATTTTTCAAAAAAAGGAGGATCTATATGGAGGTGATCATCACTGATTTAGCATTTTTTAAAACAGAACTTAAGTTATATGGTAAAAACCATATAAAAAAGGTAACCCAGCTTAGCATAATTCATCCATTAGATAATCTGCCAACCATTTATTCACATACCTTATGGTGAAGGGACAATAAATGAAACACAGATGAATTTGGAACTGCAAACAAAAGATGCCTCTATTCACAAATCACAACTTATCAGCTCTACTACTGGTTGACATGAGAATTTATTGAAAGAAAGGAATACAATGTACACAAAGAAAATACAAACAATTCAAATTGTAATATTACTTTAAAATGATGGGTTGAGATTAGATGTTTAAATAGATCAATACATCTTTTTCGAACATACTATCACCACCATCCACAAAGCCATATGGACATCAAAATACAAACAATTTGAACTGTCAGATTAATTCAAAGGTCTTACATCATGATAATGGGCTTGAGAGTAGTTGTTTAAATGAATCGATTTATCTTTCTTTTCATGGAAGATAAGTTGAGTCTTGGAGGTATATGAAATATAATAGAACAAAAAGACATATAGAAAGCTTAAGCTTCAGAGAAGACATGAGCTAGCAATTTCATATTAGTTTCAGAAGGAATCTTCGTGATCATTTTCTCCAATCCAAAGAAACATCATTAAGACAAGGCTAGAACAAAGCAGTAATCCAAAAACAGGAAACATAATCTGAGCAGCAGGGGCAAACTGCACATGGTTTGTGTTGACTAGCCCCTGCAGCTAGCTAGAGGAAGGCACAAGAAGAAATTGTTACCTGAGGAAGTGGCAGAACAACAAATAGATCAAGTAGAAAATAACCACGAAGATAATGAACAGCAATTTTCTTTGGCTGATCAACTAAAGCACCTGCGCCGACAACTCTAGATTCAGGAGCCACATAAGCCAGCCTGAACTGCAACAGATGGATCAATTACATTGATCATGTAAGTGATATTTTACAAATTAAAATAAATCAAAACTTAAACCACATTTTATCTAATAAAGCAAACATCTTTTCCAAGTTTTTAAGTCAATTGAAACCAGCATAAAGTTCTGATGGACTTATCATTGCATAGAAGAAACTAACATGTTCAAGGATTACAGACTATCAATGATTGGAAGAGTAGGTGGAACAAATAACTGATCATAAAGAGTCAAATACTTTTAGACAAATATATTAAATAAAATCACTTATATAAAACATATAAAAATTATTAAATTGAAATCAACATAAAACCCATTATTTAATCATGATATTTCTAAGTTTCTACAACAAAAGGTCCAGTTTCAGGTTGTAAGAGTAGAGTAGGAAAATATTCCTTGCAGAATCTAGTTAATGAAAATTCTTTAAGAGTCTAGCATTTCAAAAGGCATAATTGCAACCCATTATAAAGTGCCTTAAAATTTTAGATCTGAACAGAAGATCATAAAGTATGATGTTATGGAACTGTAACAAACCTAATGAGACCTCTAGGTAAGTGCAAAACGTAGCACTATAATACAGCTCAAGACCATTCCAACGTAATTTTCTTGAAGTTCAATTCTTTCTTGAATGAGAATTCTTCTTTTGGTTTTATCACCCAACCAAGATAACCATATCCTGAGTAATGTTTAATCATTCAAAAACTAACTACTGACATTAAAGGCATAATAAAATGTCATATATGGTGAACAAGTGATCCCTTCCAACGTGAAGTGTATATATGATATAACAGCATCTTACCTGAAGAAATATGTGCAGTAAGTAAATAAAATCAGTCACACTTCTCACAACTGCAATTGATGTTGCCAAGGACCAGTTCAACACTATGCATTTGTTATACTGCTCAAGAAAAATGAGAACTGTCAAGTTGTTTGCTATAGAAACAAACGAAAATTCTTGTACCAATATTTCATCTTAAACTAATAAACTCCACGATCAGAAAACAACACAAGGCTCAAGTTAAATATTCAGTATTCTAATCTGTGTTAACGATTACAGATAATAAAAAGAGATGATTAAAAGAACACAAGAAGATGTTTTCATAATATCTACAATGAACTTTGTAAATTCTAAAAAAGTCATCCAATAAAAGAAAACTACGGAATTAAAAATTTATCACTAAAACGAAGACAAGCTTATTCCTACTATCAAAATTATAAATGACATTCAGTATGAACTTATGCCACAAGAATCACACCAAGTTTAGTGGCATTTATACAATCATCTCCGATAGAAGCGTAGTAACTTTTCCACAGGGTACAGGTCAATAGGTAGAGAAATTAATAGCATGTTATGTATGTCCCCACAAGTACAGCTTAATAGATAGTGATTCCTGAAATTAGTAGGCATAGAAAGGAATGCTCCCAATAAATTAGTAGCATTTGAAGCAATGCTCCTCACAAGGGCCACAAAAGCACACGAATACATGGTTCTTTGTGTATTGCTATGATAGATAGCATACTTTTAGCTGCTTCCTCAACAATTTACAGTTACCAAAAATACCCCTACGTCTATGTATTTAATAATGAAAATTGATTAATGAATGCGTTACACACCTTCTAAGACCGCTCAGCTATCTCCAAAGGTCTAAACTTAATGCCAAAATATTTACTGTAAGAACCTTATGCATTATGGACTTAATATTTTATAAAATCAAATATCTTTTACGCAGTTGTACTAGTGAGGTAAATGATAAGGAGTCAGAAAATGAAGAAGTGATAATTGCAACTTTTGAACCTTGAATACCAATCAAGTGTCATATGGATGTTATTATATGATGCTGCTAGCATATCCAATAAATATGTTGAGTTATTTAGATAGTGATTAGTCAATGTTGTAAGGACCTATTTGTAAGAGTGCACTTATATAAAAGGGGTACCTCTCTATGAGAAACTAACCCTAATTCTTACCCAAAAGTCTACATGGTATCAGAGCCATGTGACGGCGTCACCCGCGTCTCTCGCCTCTAATCCTTCTCGTGAGCTAGGCGTGATCGGGATCTCAAGACGACGGAGAACCGCTGTTGCTGATCTCAAGACGACGAAGACGACGAAAGCTGACGAAGCCCGACGATCCGCCGCTGAGCCGACCGGTTCCCGACGAGATCCGCTGTCGCTGACTCAAGACGACGAAGAAACCCCCCTCGGATCCGACGAGATCCGACAAAGATCTGACGAAAACAAGGATCGGACTTGTCTCCGGCGTCCGATCTCCCCTACCGCCGCCTCCCTCCGCCTCATCGCCGCGATCGCATCCTCAGGGTCACTCTCGTATCGCGTTCTTGGGTCGCCTCATCTGCGTTTTTTTGGTTTGGTTGATTCGATACTTGGAGAGAGAGGTTGGGATCAAGGTCAAAGTGATGCGACCAGTCTCCGTCGTTTGTTTCTCTACCATTTTTTTGATGCTTCCTGCATATTTATCCGACCAGCTAAGTTTGGCACGTGTTCCTTGAGAAGAGATTGGGCCTGTTGATTTTCTTTTAAGACTGGTTTGAGTTGAAGATTAAGTGATATTTTTTCAGAGTGGAGACTGGAGATATTTACTTGTAGTTGAGTTGGGTTTGACCTTGTTTCTATGATGGGTTTGAGATAAGGGTTGTCAACTGTGAAAATGGGAACACCTGTGACTAGTCAGGAATTGAAGGAGATCCTGGAGGGGGTAGCCAGGGTATTTCAGACCAAACTAGAGGAGAATTCCAGTAGGTCGGTTGTGACCACATCGGAGTCGACACAAGTAATGGAGAGGGTAAAGTTGTTGCCGAATGACATCAAGCTTGAGGGGACAAGAAACTATCTGAGTTGGTCTCGGAGGGCATTGCTGAACCTTCGAATCACAGGACTTGAAAAGTATGTGAAGGGGGAATGCATTGAGCCGGAGAATAAGACGAGTGTTGAGTGGAACACATGGAGTAATACTAATTCTCTGGTGGTTTCTTGGTTGTTGACTTCTGTGTCTTCAACCATAGCTGGAATGGTGGAGTCTATCTCAAGTGCAGCTGATGTCTGAAGGACATTGGAGGGGATGTACTCTGGAGCTGGGAGTGTGATGATGATGATGGAAGTGGAGGAGAAGATTGATGCTACCACACAAGGGGAGAAGACAATCCATCAGTATGCAGCAGAGCTACGTCACTTATGGGCGGATTTGGATCACTATGATCCATTATCGCTACAAAACCAGGCAGATGTTCTTTTGGGGAGACAATATCTTGAGCGCAGGCGTGTGGCTCGTTTTCTTAAGGGTCTGAATCCAAAGTTTGAGGGGAGGAGGGCAGCAATGTGCCATCTGTCATCTCTTCCCTCTTTGGATGAGGCTATTGCATCGATGGAACAAGAGGAGATCAGACAGAAGGTGATGATAGGTGAGGCCTCACCTGCTGTCCGCTCGGCATTGGTGGTTCCGGATACTCACATCAGAGATGATAGAGAGTGCTATAATTGTGGAAAGAAAGGACATCTCAGCTACAATTGCCCTCAACCCCGTAACACTGGTGGCAACCGAGGAGGCAGAGGACAGAGAGGTGGCCGTGCAGGTCGAGGAGGCAGGGGACGTGGAGGCCGAGGAGTTGCTCACCTAGCTGTGGCAGATGAGTCTCAGGCTACTATTGGGATGACTGGAGCTAAAATAACAGAGCTGGAGGAACTACGTCTGTTCAAGCTTCAGGCTGAGAGTTCGAAGGACAAGGGACAAGTCACTCAGAATCTGGATACAACTACATGCTTTGGTAACTTTATTGATTATGCTCATGCGAACAAAGGTACACAGGTTCTGGCACTTGCATCCACTAAAACTCATGTTGATTGGATCATAGACTCAGGTGCATCTAGGCATGTCACGGGAACATCTAGTGAGTTTGCATTATATTATCCTAGTAAGCATATGCATCCCGAGACAGTTCAGACTGCTGATGGGACATCTCAACCCATCAGAGGTACTGGCTCAGTCCATTGCACTTCATCTCTTACCTTGTCATCCGTATTGCATGTTCCTTCGTTTCCAGTTAACTTACTCTCAGTTAGCTCTCTCATTGATCAATTAAATTGCACCGGGTTGTTTGATCGGGATTTGTGTGTCTTTCAGGAGAAGGAAACTGGGAGGAGGATTGGGACTGGCATCAAGCGTGATGGTCTTTGGTACTTGGACAGGGAGACTGCAATGATTGCTGCTGCTGTTAGCGGAGGGCCAGAGGCAGAAGCGAGCTTGAACATTACCGGTTAGGGCATTTATCTTTTGAGAGTTTGAATAGATTAGAACCTGAGTTAATGAAGAAAGTGGATAGAAAAGAGTTATTTTGTAATGCATGTGAACTTGGAAAACATACTCGTTCTACTTATAGAATGATTGGTGTTCGAAGTTGTGAACCATTTGCACTTGTCCATTCTGATGTTTGGGGACCATGTCCTACTACCTCTATTAGTGGTTTTAGATGGTTTGTTACTTTTATTGATTGCTATTCACGTAAGGTCTGGATATACATGATGAAACAGAAATCTGAGGTTTACAAATGTTTTCAAGACTTCTCGGCCTATGTGAAGACACAGTTTGGAGTGCAGGTGAAGATTCTCCGAACAGATAATGAGACTGAGTATGTCAACAAGGAGTTTGCCGCTTTCATCTCTAGTCAGGGAATCATTCATCAAACCACATGTCCAGACACCCCTGCTCAGAATGGGATAGCTGAACGTAAGAACAGGCATCTACTGGAAGTGGCCCGCTCATTGATGTTGACAATGAATGTGCCTAAGTTTTTATGGAGTGAGGCTGTCATGACATCAGCTTATTTGATCAACAGGATGCCATCAAGAGTGTTAGGGATGAAGACACCATGTGAGATGCTCTTGGGCTCGAATGTTTTTGTTGTTCCACCAAGAGTATTTGGATGCACATGTTATGTGAGGGATCACAGAATGATGGTGAGTAAACTGGATCCGCAAGCAGTTAAATGTATTTTTGTTGGCTACTCATCAAGTCAAAAAGGATATAAGTGTTGGTGTCCCACTGAAAGAAGGTTGTTTGTCAGTATGGATGTGACTTTTCGGGAGTTTGAACCTTTTTATGGGGAGAAGACGGAGTTGAGTTCCTTGTTTGGAGATGACTCTACTGATGCTAGTAGAGAGGGGGGGAATGAGAATGAAAATGAGAATGACGTCGTGGTTGGGTTGATTCCATGTCCTCTTGAGTTACCGAGCAGTGATGGTACATCGCCGAGTAATGGTGGCGACTCAGGAGGTGACAGTCAAGGTCAGGGGGAGCTGAGAGTATACACGAGGAGACAGAAACAACAGCATGAGCCGCCTCCTGTGCCTATGCCAGTGCCCACAAATGTTGATGGCTCAAGTCCCTCCTCTCCAGTGACTTCTCCACCTGAGTCGATAGGTAACGAGTTCTTCCCTGATACTTCTAATACTCTCGTCTTGCCCCGCAGAACCCCCAGAGTTAATGCTGGAAAACCTCCAGCTAAGTTTGGTAGTTAGGATACTAACATTGCAAATTACATTTCATATGCATCCATTCCACCTGCATATAAGTCATTCATTGCATCATTACATTCAGTGCCTGTACCTAACAACTGGCAGGTCGCTAAGCAAGACCCTAAGTGGTTGAGTGCCATGCAAGAGGAACTTTGGGCCTTGAAGAAGAATGATACATGAGAGCTGGTACATTTGCCAGCCGGGAAGCGTGCTGTCGGATGTAAGTGGGTGTATACGGTTAAGCAAACTTCAGAGGGCAAGATCGACAGATACAAAGCCAGATTGGTTGCTAAAGGCTACAGTCAAACGTATGGCATTGACTATGACGAGACATTTGCTCCAGTAGCAAAGATGAGCATTGTTAGAGTGTTGGTGTCATGTGCTGCCAACTTCAATTGGCCACTACATCAGCTAGATGTCAAGAATGCCTTTTTGCATGGAGATCTTCAAGAGGAGGTGTATATGGAGATTCCACCAGGCTTCGCTACTTCTCAAATAGCTGGGAAGGTGTGCAAGTTGAAGAAGTCTTTGTATGGGTTAAAACAGTCTCCGATGGCATGGTTTGACAGATTCAGGTTGGCGGTCTGCGGTATGGGGTACAAGCAGTGTAATGGGGATCATACTGTGTTTTACAGGCACTCCAAAACTCGTATCACTATTCTGACAGTCTATGTTGATGATATTGTAATCACTGGAGATGATGTTGAAGAAATCCTAAGATTGAAGAAAAGATTAGGAGAGGAATTTGAAGTTAAAGATCTGGGGCAGTTGAAATACTTTCTCGGAATTAAAATTGCAAGGTCGCGAAAGGGTATAGTGCTTTCTCAGCGGAAGTATGTTCTGGATCTTCTCTCAGAGACAGGGATGTTGGGGTGCAGAGTTGCATCTACTCCTATCGAGCAGAATCAAGTAAAGAGCAATATCAAAGATTGGTTGGACGACTTATATATCTATGCCATACGAGACCTGATATTACTCATGCCGTGAGTGTGGTGAGTAGATATATGCATGATCCCAGAGAGCAGCATATGGAAGCAGTTCGCAGAATTCTTAGATATATTAAGGGAAGCCCAGGAAAGGGGTTGTGGTTCAGAAGTTTTGGACATCTGAGAATTGAAGGCTACTGTGATGCTGATTGGGCAGGCTGTATGGATGATCGTAGGTCCACTACAGACTACTGTGTATTTGTTGGAGGCAATCTCGTATCTTGGTGTAGCAAGAAGCAAGATATGGTGGCTAGGTCTACAGCTGAGGCGGAGTACAGGGCTATGGCAGTTGGTCTGTGCGAGTTGATGTGGGTCAAAAACATATTATCTGAGCTGCGCTTGTTTAGAAGAGACTCCTTACAACTTTGGTGTGACAACAAATCGGCGATTAATATTGCAAACAATCCAGTTCAGCATGATCGCACCAAACATGTGGAGATCGATCGGTTCTTTATCAAGGAGCAACTGAATAGAGGAGTTCTGACTTTGAACTATGTGAAATCAGAAGAGCAGTTAGCTGATTGTTTAACAAAAGGATTAGGTTCTAGAGAGTATGATATCTTTTGTAACAAGATGGGGATGATAGATATCTATCGTCCATCTTGAGGGGGAGTGTTGAGTTATTTAGATAGTGATTAGTCAATGTTGTAAGGACCTATTTGTAAAAGTGCACTTATATAAAAGGGGTACCTCTCTATGAGAAACTAACCCTAATTCTTACCCAAAAGTCTACAAAATAAAATAGGATACAAATGTAAGCTGTTGTGCAATCATACTAAGTGACCATTTAGAGATAACTCCCCAATGACTTCCTAACTGGATGATGAAATATAAAATAAAATAGGAAAGATGATAATCGGTTTAAGGTTCACAAATGCAAGCCAATGCATGGATGATGTAAAAGGAAGTCTGACCACTACGTTGACTTCAACAACTCACCCCTCATGGGGACTAGCCAGGAGGCCAACCATCCCAGCACTTTCTCTACCTAGAGGCCTAGCTGTGAATCTTTGAGTTTATAAACCATCATACAGAGACCATATTCTATGTGGATACAAGTCACATGACATACTCCCCAACATTAACTGTCTAGTGTCCTTGCAGCTCGCAAGGCAAACACCAGTAGGCAATGCCGAAATCTAGAGTGGTCTCCAGGGTCTAGGGGCAGCCCCCCACAATGCCCTTATATGATATGAGCAATTGGTGGCATTTAGGTTCCTGCATCTTGCTGGCCAATGATAGTACTGCTATTTCTGAAGCCTGCTTAACCACAGGGTGCTTATCAGACTTGCAGCTTGCTCCTTCACCAATGCCACCTGTGTTTGATCGTTGGGTTTCACAGTTATCTAGAGAACAGACCACTAAGTTTTTGGACCTGGTGACTATCTAAGAAAGACTAGCTATGACCATTGTTCTGAGTTGTGTAGAACACAAGAAGAAAGACATTCCATAACATCATCAAGCCACTTTGGAAAAGAGATGTAATGAAGTGAATTTAATCATTTAACAATTCACGTCAACTGGATGATTTGATATTTGAAAGTGATGTATTCTTCACTAGATCGTATTTAAAAAGAACAACAATCTCAAGGAGCTTCATGACAAGAAAAAATAAAGATAATGTAAGAGCATACTATGCAATGAGAAATAATATTAAAGTAAGATGAATTAAATAGGATCAAGTCGTATTGTTTAAAAAGATTTGAGAAAGGAGAAAGCATACCTTTTGTACAGAAAATAAGTAGAAAAATAATGGATCTATGAAAATTGCCACCAAGCAAGAAATAACAAAGAATTTGTTCCACTGCTGAACAACCTTGGTATGTGGATTCATTATAGGAAAAGATGAATTAAAAAATGCAATGAACTTCCTTTTCCATCCTTCAGAGTCCCCATAAAGAATGTTACGAAGCTGCAAAAAGTATGGCAAGGAACATTTCAAACATGAGCAAAAATATAAGTCAAAACTTCAGACCTTCCAATAATATCCTAAAAGGAAGTAGGACTGGTCAGGGATATAATTATTAAATATGAAACAGTAAAAAAGAATGTTTTACACAGAATCATTGTCGATAAGCAATCATGCACGGGAAATGAATAAGTGAGAAGATCTAGCCAGAGCTGCAGCAAGAAATTCCAAATAAAAACTGAAAACCCAGTCAATGAAGTTAAAAAATAAAATAAATAAAGCATTTACATACTAGAAAATGACCCTCAAATTTAATATGCATATGTATGACAGCAGTCACAAGGCATTTTACGCATTTTCCATATGTCAGCTGAGGAAAAATATCAATAATATGATTAACCCAATAACGATAGAGTACTTCCCTCATCACAAGATAAAAGCATCAGATAGCTTGTCAGATTCATATGGTACAAATAACTGTAACACGATAATGAAAGTAAGGAAGCACCTTAGCATCTAGATGAAGTGAACCTTTGTAGGTACTCCGCTTGGTTTTATAGGTTGCAGGACAAGTTGTGCAATCAGGGTTATTGCATAACCCCAGTGGCCCTGACTTCAATAAATGCTCATGTTTTCCTACACTGCCACTGTCCTTCCAGCCACTCTCACCCATTTCTTCTGGCACGATCACAAATGGTTTACTACGTTGTTTTCCAAGATGAGGTCCCGCACCCTCAGGTTTCTGATCAATAAATAGAGGACCACTCATAGGTATAAAACGGGAGGATCTTTCACCGCGCAGAGGACCGGTATGGGATATAAAAGCATCATCACTTTCATAAGATGAACTCACTGGTGACGACATTGATGCACTCCTAGCAGTATATTTTTTTGATTTAACATAATTGTCTGAAAGCATCGGGATCTTATCTGAGTCAGCCATCTCACAAAATAACCTGCAAGAGCAAATGCGTTAACTATTGGAAAGAAAGAAAAAACTCCTTTCATTCATTTAATCTATCCATGATTTATCTAAACCAGCTTCAAACATATGAAAGTCAGAAATTATGCTTACAAAATTTTCACGGAACAACCAAAATCATAGTCCCTGGATATCTGTATACGTTAAATAAACATAGGAAGGGTAATTATAAACCATACCCTGGCCCAAGCATGCTTACCTACTGAGTTTCCACAGAGGTTCCTCTTTGAGCTTTCTAGCTACAAACAAAACAAAACAAACTCTTGTGCTAATTGCAGCTATTTCTACCAAAGGTTTCCTAGCAAATAACCAACGAATGCAATGTGGGGACTTGACATACTTCTCATTCCATCGCCTCTCTAACAAAAACTAAAAATAAATAAATATATAAAAGCTACCAGGCTAAATGGCACTTAAATACCTTATGTTTCACCACATTTACGCTAAAATATCTTAAGTTGTAAAAAGTAGCAGTTTGATACCCTTAGTTGCAAAAAAAATAGCACTTTGATATGCTAAATTGTAAAAAGAACTGGCACTTAAATAGCCTACTATTTCATCACATTTACACTTAAATGTTCTAAGTTGTAAAAAGTAGCACTTTAATACCCTCAGTTGTAAGAAAGTGGCACTTTAGTACCCTAAGTTGTAAGAAAGTAGCACTTTAATAACTTCTGCAAATTTTCAGAAAATATTCCTAGGAATATTTCCATGACAATTTTGTACAACTTAGGATATTAAAATGCTACAACTTAGGGTACTCAAATGTAGAGGCCGGTGGTGAAACAATAGGGGTGTTTAAGTGCCATTTAGCCAAACTGCTACTTCACAAATGAGCCACATTGTTCATATAAAGTTTAGTTCTACCATCAGGTTTGTGATACAAGGTGCTAAGTTGAGAATGTATGTCGTACAACTTCAGCACGCTAGCCTTCAAAAACAGTTTTTTTTTGTGCGTGCGTGCGTGCGCGTGCCTAATTTAACTTTTGAATCTCCATCCAAGCATAAGGAACATCGCATAAAGCTAATTTCCATCAAGAAATATTCCTCTCATCTCCCTACTACCAATATCTCCGTAATCTAGAAGCACTGAGCATGAAAAAAAAAAGCAAAGATACAATTTCATACTAACTTAATTAGCAAAGTTCAAATATCATTAATAAGATTTCAATAAGAAAAATTATAACAAACATCAAATCAACATTGACCCGAAAAAAAAAACCTAGACGATTCAGCTCCCCCTACGAGCAAGTTGAACAGCAGACTACAACAAAAAAGATGATGCCATCATTACTAATTATTTCTCATAAAATCGCAATAAACGAAAATCACCGAATAAGGAAAGAAAGAAAACGTACCGCGAACTTCTTGGCGAGGATGAGAGGTTTCACATGGCCTAGGGCTTCAGGCCGGAGGGGGAGTTTTTAAGGGGCGCGGTAAGTTCACCGCTCCAGGGGCAGGCGGAGGACGGGACTCGCGAAAAAAGGAGGCTTTCGTCGGTCGTCGGAGTGAGGAGGGCGGTGACCGCACCGCGAGGGAAGAAGAAGAAGAAGAATGAGAATGTGACGGAGTCCAAAGTCCGTTTGTTGGACAAAAAGCGAAGAATAGTATGCTGAAAGCGGCAGTTTTTTCCACGGTATGGTAGACTCGATGATGACTTTCTTTTGATATTTATTATTAGTACCTTCCATCTTTTAGCGTTTTACCAATTAGTTCCTCAGACAATTGAAATTGCCACTAGGTCCCCAAATTTTTACGATCGTCTCAAATTAGCCCCTCTCCGATCGTCGCGCCGGATTTAATTTGTAATGGTGTCGCCGCTCCTAATGTCGCTTGCCCTGCATATTATTTTCGTTAGTGATGATCAGTTTATAAAGAAGAATGATATTTTGAAGAGAGTATTGCTCGTCGCTTATTTTTTATTACAAAATACCAAATATACCTCTTTATGTTTAGGTTACATTAAAACACGTATGTGTTTCCTTTAACCTGTTGTAAAATTTGGGGCTTAGCCATTTATTGAGAAAGAGAACACAATTTAGTAAGGTAAAATTGTAATTAACCTTGTCGGGTTAATAACTAAACCAATCAGAGTACATATATCGAACGAAAACTGGCGGGCTATTTGAGATAGCTCATAAGAATTAGAGGAGCATGTAGCAATTTCAATGATTTGAGCGACTAATCCCAAAATATGAAAGTTCGGTGTGTTTGGGAGTTTCCTAAGGGAATAGAAGGAAAGGTAAACAAAGGGAAGGGAAGGAAAGGGAAGGGAAGAAAATTGTAATATGTTGTTTGGGAGTTGAGTAAGGTGAATGAAGGTGAAAGGAAGTAAATATATGTAAATTTACATAAATAATTTTATACTAATAACACATCAGTCCTTTTATTTGACAACCTATAGTGTAGGTCGCCTAATCAAATAAGCGAACCTCATTAAATAGCTCATCTCAACTCGACTCGACCAAATTAAGAGCGAGTCGACTCCCAAAGTGCGCCTCGGGCCGAGTCAAAAGGCATCATGAATCAGCCAAATAATGACTTGAATTTTGTGTCAAATTTAAACTTATAGATGAATTCCACCAACTGATAAACTACGCTCATAACAACCCAAGTGGACCAAGTCACCCACACTTTCGGTGAATCTCACCCAAATGCCTTTAGCAGCGAACTTCACCCAAACATCTTCAGTAATGAACTTTGCCCAAACATCTTTGGTGAGCTTTGCCTAATGGTGTGTTTGGGAGTTTACTAAGGGAAGGGAAGGAAAGGTAAACAACGGGAAGGGAAGAGAAAGGAAGGGAAGGGAATTGTAATATGTTGTTTGGGAGTTGAGTAAGGTGAATGAAGGTGAAAGGAAGTAAATATATGTAAATTTACATAAATAATTTTATACTAATAACACATCAGTCCTTTTATTTGTTTTGATGGGGGTAAGAATGTCATTACACCCCTTTACCCTCCTTTACCCTCCTCTACCGCCCAAATCGGAGGGGAAAGAAAACTAAACAATTGTACCCTCTGTTCCCCTTCCTTCCTCCTTTCTATCCTCCTTAAAAAAACTCTCAAACAAGGTGAAAGCTGCATTTCTCTTCCCCTCCCCCTCTCTACCCTCCATCCAAACAGGGCATAAGGGACCAATACTGAAAAACTCTTCAAATTTCGCTTTTTTTTTTTTGACCTGTTCTTTTACACACTCAGGCGGGACCCAAAGGTACGAGGGAGTTATCATTGCGTTTGGTGGTGAAATTTTCGGGTTGAAATAACTGGTGGGGCCCTTCTTCGAAGGATAGAGCGATTAAAACGATGAGAGACCCGTGAAGAGTGGATATTATCGCTTCTGCATTATTTTGTGAGCATGAGAGACGCACGTGAAATGATTACTCGCATAATACTTGGAGGAACACTATTATGTTATGCAAATAAATCATTTCACGTGAAATGATTGCTTGCATGATTGGAAATCAAGAGGGTAGTGTTATGCAAATAGTAAATTTGGTGGACTATTGAATGGAAGTGAAAAAAAAAGTTTGCTCTTCACGAAAATTAATTTGGTTTTGTACCCGCTTGGGTTCTGGCAGAGTGTTGAATTTGATTTCTTCTTGTAGATTCCAGGTGTCTTTTAGCCACCTATGCACTTGAAATATCTTTGGGAAAAGTTTTTTTCAGAAATTTACAAACTAACATGAAGCAAAGTGTGTTTGTATCATGAGTGATCAAGAGGAATAAAAAAAGAGTGATAAAATGAGAAGCTAGAAGATCCGAGGCAATCATGCATGTTGGATGCTGGTGTGCTTTTTATTCAAACACTGGTTTCTTTAATTAATCTTTTCATGGTTTAATTGCACTTTGGTGATTTAAAGATTCGCTCATATCTACTTTTGATACCCCAAAGTTTTTCCTTACAATTTTTCAGAAGGAAAATGATTTAAGGACCCAAAATATGGGACCAAAGGAGGGGACAGGTGATGTGTCCCCTCCCTATTGCATAATGAGTTGGCATGGCCAACTTATTATGCAATAGGGAGGGGACACATCACTTGTCCCCTCATTTGGTCCTATATTTTGGGTTCCCGTAGCAGCACTCTTTTCAGAAATTTGAGTTTAAGCCCCCCACATATCATTGATTTATAAGAGTTTAATGAAACAAGTGCATGTATATAAATAGAATGTCTCCGGATGTACGCAAAGTCACGGGAATAAAAATAGTCGTTTCTACAAGAGACTATATATGAAAAGAATCTAGTCTCAAAACAAATGATGCTGAAACCGAAACTAGGGGTGAGCAAATGGTGGGGCCGGGCGATTTTAAACATTTTTTTATCAACAGAACCGAACCGAAATAGACATAAACTGAACCGAACCGTACCAAATTATTTCGGTTCGCTTCGGTCGGTTCATTCGGTTGTTATAGGCCCTATTCTCAGCGGGCAAATATGAAGGTTGACTTTGATCTTCATCACAATTGGAAGAAGGCGAAGGTGAAGGAAAACGAAGGAAGAAGAAGAAGAGGGGAGAGAGAGATTTGCGTTTTGAAATGACAACTGCTTTTGAGTCCCGTGAGAGGAAAGAGCAGGTTTGGTTTTGGTTTGGCTTTTTGCAAGAGAAAAGAACAAATAGATATGATCTCTCTCTCTATTATTTATGCAAGAAATCTAGCATTAGAGAATGACTCAAAAACTATTACATGGATACATGTTGAGTGAGCCTGCAGGGAAGGAAGAATGAGAGGGCCGTTGGGTACGCTATAAGTGGGTGATCTTTACATCAATCGGGTCAGTGCACACACCGATTGGAAATATTTGTACCTAACCCGGACCGAAGTATCTACTAAAACCAAACCGCACTGCGCAAAATTGGGTGGTTCCGTCGATTTATTCGGTTCAAACCCAACCTTGCACAGCCCTGTCAATCAAACTAATATTTAGTTGAACAAATAATACAAACAATCCAGTACAAGAAACAATAAGCAAACAACAATCATTCCCTAGCTCTGTTTGGCTTACGGATTGCATTTAGATACATGTAAACAATTTTAAGAACTCCACACCGATCAAAAAAAACTTGTTTGATTGTAGTAGATATTAAAGAGTAATCGCACGTGATAAAATCCAATAAAATTTTATTTGGTTGTACATAGATTTTGTTGAGAATACGTGATCGAAATCCCAAATTCAGATAAAAATAAGCATAATTTTAAGAAATTACATTTGATATTTTCCTTAATAAAAAAACACCCACAAGGGGACCCACCCCTAAAATCCCGATTCGGGTCCGAATTCGGGTATTTGAAATTTCTGAACCCGATATTAGAAGAAATTTTAACACGCAGGTTACGTTCGATCTCATAACCTCAGCTCGTGATCCGCCACTCTCCTTCGAGCTCTCCGGGACGATGCCTAGGTTAAATTTCTCAAGCCTCAAGGTTTCTTTGATCCCTTCAATTTTCATCTGTTTTCTCCTAATTATCTTTTTCTCGTATTTTTTGCAGATATTATTGCGACTACTGCGACACCTATTTGACTCATGACTCCGTAGGTTTCCCCTCTTTTGGATGCTGTAATTGTTCTTTTTTCAGTTTCTTTAATTCTATTGTTTGGAGTAGGTAATGATTTGATTTAGGTATTTGAGTCTCAGTTTGTTGGAGTGTTGGGGGCTAGGGTTTTTGACATTTTGCCCTATTATTTACGTGCTGATTCTTGAAGCATAGTATTCTCATGCTTTATGCGTTTAGATTCATAGCCATGTGCACCGAGACAGCGTATTGGGGGTTGATACCGAGTGCAAATTTCAAATGCTCGAGCTAAATGATCTCGTGGCTTTAGGTATCTCGTGCGTTCATGAGATGGGGTTATAGAACGGGCGGGATTTTCCTAGCCAACATCCTAGAATCCTTGTTTTTATACTTGTTTTTTTTTTAGCTTGTACCATCAGCTCATTTCTCTAATGTAATTAAGTGCAAGAGTCCATCCTGAGGTTAATTGTTGCGGATGATGTGCTTGAAAAGTTGAGAACTGTCTGAGCAAAGGGCGTTAGGTTATGAAGAGATGAATGAAATTTAAAGATACGATGAGGGTAATTCAACACGGTAACAAGAAAAAAAAAATAATGGCCTACTAGATCGTTGATCTGATGGAATGGAACCTAGTCCTCTCGTAAAGGGTTAAATCTCTCTATTTGTAGACTATGGATAAATCTCTAAAAAGGAACACCTCGTTATATGTAAAGTTTGCGTATCCTAAAAAAGCAGCCTGTTGTTCATTTTATGTCTTAATGATTTGACCTGCTACTTTTTCTACGATGCTTGTGTTGATATCCTATGATTATTACGGTTTCCACTTTCCATTAGTGCAACTTTCTTCATTTCCCTTTGCACTAAAACATAGTCCTTGATATGTATGAGTATATATCTCAATGCATAATAAGAAGCATGAAAGGAACACACAAGATGTGTCCAAGAAGTTTTTGGAATTAGGAAGCATACTAAAAAATTGAGAACACATTTTGAAAATTTGTTCATATTCTGTATCATTCATTCTTACCGTTTGAATGATGAAATGTGGTTTAGTTTTTGGATTAAATTTTTTTGCCTAGTGTTCGATGTAATTCCTTATAGAAAATTGTCTTGTTATCTTTTTTAAACTTTCTTCTAAACCTTGTATTGGTCTTGGAGAATTTGAAGATCAGATTCTCGTTGCATGAAGTTCAACTGCATGAATAATAAGATAGGTATGTCTGCTTAGGTTTACGAGGAGCCTCCTTCTTGTTCACTAGTCCCTTTTGGCGAGGATTTCATACCAGTTTAAGGATTGATGTCAGATTGACATAGGGTAATGTAAAGTGACTATAGTCAGGGTCTTCATGGAGCCATACGGCTGAGTACATTTTTAATGGGAGAAGGCATTGATTGATTCCTTTCACTTTTAAGTGTCAAAACTTATGCAACAGGATTCTGCTCAATTGTTAAGAATGACCATGTGCAAACAATAACAGGCTCTTTTATGTTCATTATGACGACATGCTGCTAACTGCAAATTTTATTTCTGCAGCCTTCCGTCAGGAAACAGCACAATGCCGGCTACAAGCATAAGGTCTTTGCTTTGACACATTTCTGTCATCTAATCCTCCCCATCTTCTTAGTTTACTGATTTTTTTTCCTTCACTGTAGGCAAATGTTCGTACCTACTATCAGCAGTTTGAGGAGCAACAGACTCAGAGTCTAATAGATCAAAAAATCAAGGAGCACCTAGGGCAGGCTGCAGTTCAGTATCAAGTGGGTGCACCTTTTAACCAGTTTCTTCAGGCAAACCCTCAGAGACCTCGTCTTCCAGTCCCTATAATGCCGATGGGAGTACCCGGTCAGATGCCAATGGGCCCTCCGTTTGTTCCGGGAATTAGACCCCCTGTTCTGCCTGTCCCTGGTAGTGCCCAAGGTAGGCTCTAGTTTTTCTGTGGTCCATTTTGCTTCACTGTGAATTTTTCTTATTTCGATATTATTTCTCTGAGGATAACAGGTGACTCTTGTCTTGTGTGCTTCCTGTGTCTTATGACTGAGCGAGCGAGCTTGACCATGATTTGCATATTATTCTGAAATTCCGATTAATATTAGTAGAAAATCGACAATGTTCTGATGTATACTTACATTAATTATATAGTAAATGGAGATGGGTATAAATATGTTAATATTTTTTGTCTGTGCCAACCCCAAAATTTTGGGATAAATGTTTTGTTGTTGCTGCGCAAGGATAAATGTTTTGTATCAAACATCTCATATATTTGTTATCATTACATGTTTGCTTGAAGCTTATTTGCTGGAGATTTCATATCACCTGTTATTATAAGTGCCAAATTGTGAGAGCTCCCATCAGCAAATTAAAATGTTAATCTTTTCGTCAGGTTATGGAGCTGCTTCAACCGCTTCACCGTCGATGGGTCCACCAGGTTCAACTTCCATGCCTATGCAGATGAACAATCTTCCTAGGCCACCTATGATGAATCCTCCGGTTCCTGGAGTTACAACTGCACCAAGCTCTAACGGCGCTGCTAATCTTTCTAATCCTATGACATATCAAGCCG
>NC_033800.1:144834602-144834838 GCF_001876935.1 Asparagus officinalis | reverse complement strand
TAACAGTAACTCTCAGGAAGGTTTTGCCTACGCTCAGAATTCTGAGACCAATCACTAGAATCAAACTGCCAGAATCAAACTGCCATAAGGTATAATTCTATTGTATGTAGCATTTCTTGCATACTGGTCCAAATTGTTTTCCTTTTTTTTGCTTATATAGTTCATCAGATATGTAGCAATGTCCTTGAGCATGCTTGTTATCATTTATTTGAAATCTGTTCCCCAAGGAAGTGCCC
>NC_033800.1:144752276-144834592 GCF_001876935.1 Asparagus officinalis | reverse complement strand
CCCCCCAAAAAAAAAAAAACCCAACCTCCCGAAAAAAAAAGAGGAAAGAAAGAAAAGATAAGAAAAAAGGCTATAGGATCACCATATTGTAGGTGAAGTGGATAATTTTCTTACTCAAGACTGGAGGATGCAAAAACTTTTATATGTTAGGATGTTGAAATAGGACAAGGCATGTGATATGTAGTCAATTTGGCTATATAAATGGTAGTAGCACAATAAATTAACTTTAAATTTTAGGCTGCATGTAGCATATCAAAGCGGGAATACAGTTGAAGGTATTTGGTCGAATCATGTACCTAACTTGTAACAATTTCAATTTTTTGGATTTAAAATTTGAAAATACATAAGAAGGTTAATGCTTTATGTCAATTATTTGTACTTTATTAAAAGAACTCTTGATTAAAATTTAACATGCAGATGAATCTATTTGAGCAACAATTCCTTTACTTCTAATCTGAAATTTTTTGAAACTGCCGAAAATGCTGAACTGCTGGTACCGGATCCGATGCAAGATTTTCCCTTGTGTTTCTGGACAAAGTAGTCAATTTTTGCTCTTCTAAAATCCATTTAGTATTTTTTTAATCATCTGCTCATTTAGCTGAATAAATGACATGCTCATTTTGCAGCGACTGAAGATCAGACTTTAGGGGACTTTTTATTTGTCATGGAATTGATGGAACTAGGGCCATATTTTTTTCTCTTGCATCGGTGTACGAATCAGCTGATCAATGTCTTGAACTATAAGCTGAGCATGAAAACCTTCAGGCAAACTAGTACCGACTTGTAAGCTGGCAGCGTGATATCAGAGTGAGCATTGTATGTGTGGCTTGTGAAATTCAGTATACTTTTTGTATTGTAAGTTTCTTCCTGTGTGGTGCTGGGATAGTATAGTTATAAGATGTAGTTTTGGTATTATCTGACTATATAGATTGATCTGTTTTACCTTGACTCTGGAACCGGCTTCTTTAAGTTGCCTACTTTCTTCTTTCTCTGTATCGTGTTTCAGTGGCTTCAGCTGTAAACATTAATCCTGTTTATTACGTGTAGTAAGCAAGTCTCGTAAGAAATTCTTTCTAGGCAATTGCAGGTTTCAACGTATATTTGGTTACATCTAGAATTTGGGTATATGAGAGTAGCAATTTTGATACAAGAGACGAAAATAATGATCGGATCTGAGGGCATTTGGCAGGAAACCTGATGGCTATACTCTTGACCATCCTGATCGAGTTCTCGCTGCACTCATGTTATTTGGTCACTAGAACTGCAAGGAGTGAGAATTCTGTCGATTTACCACCTTCAATCCAGGATCCCAACACAGAGTTGATGTCTCATTTAGCTCATCTGTCGCACACATGCTGCATATAATTGTTGTTCCTTCTTCAGGTTACAGAAATGCGGTTTGAACGTGGCTATCCATAAGAGTAAAAATAGAATACATAGTTTCAACTAGAAGGTCAAACTCGAGGTCATACAGTTAGTGAGAACCATGTTTGAGGACCAAAGGTTGTATATATAATTGAAAAATACATGCCGCGATAATGTTAGAACCGAGAATGCTTCATAATTGAATAGAGAATTCTGAAATCAAACCTCCATACACTTTATTGACAAGAAAAATAGTTACGAAATGCGTTTTCACAGAGATGGAATGAATTTTGACAAGTTGAATTGTTGAAAAAAATTATGATCAGATTATAGCATGTGATGCATTACAATGGATTCAATATAGTACCAAGGTCCGTTCAAGGAACTGGCTTTTTTCCTCTTGCGGGATTCAATCTTCCAATGACTCCACCCTGCATCCAATTTTCTTTTCCAACTCCAGAAATCCTTTATGATTGGAAGAAAAATATAGTTGAATAGAGAAAATTCATGACTTCATGCAGCATCCTCTTCAACTTACGAACGAGCGAAAATTTGAGATCTTTCATTTGAGAAATCAATGCTGCCATCTCTGAATAGCATTGACTGTTAGATGAATTTCCTTCATAGTATATAACACACAGATTCTGCTTAGATGCATGAATAAGAAAATAAAAGCTTACCAACAAGTGCCCTCAACTGGAGGTAGCTCAGTCTTGTATAGACTCGAGAAAAAACATGTTCAATTGTTGAACCTAGATGGACAAAGTTGGCAATTAGAAACACCACCTCATCCCCATAAATGTGAGACATCCTCATCTACTAAACTTCTCGAGATTTATTATCTCTATTCCGAGAAACCGTTATAGATCTAATTTTTATTTAATATGCTTTGTTTTCAAATTTAAGGTTATTTAAGTACAAAAATACTGGGCTCTAAAAACAAAATAGAGTTAAGAAACCTGAGGATCAGATCACCTGAACATTATGAACGTGTTCTATACTAATTTTTCTTATTTGAACCCAGATTTCCATAAAAACTCACCAGGTTTGACATCAGGCCCTGTTGCAAGACCATATACCGCATATTTTGCATATGTGAGAAGACGTAAGCTCCGTGGTGCACCCAGCTTGCTCACTATAGACCTCAATAAACCACTGAAATGAAATTATGTTAAAAGGATTCCAGTTAGAAAATTTTTTAAACACATTTAAGTACAGATGAAGGAATATTGGCCCTACTCTGTCCGTAGTATGGAAAGGAAGTCAGGTGGCAAAGATTCCATGAATGAGGAAATATCATCCATCCTCAAAGACCGCAGTTCCTGTTTTAAATGTTTCTTCTCTTCAATAGACATTTGTGTTCCAAGAGTAGATTTGCTGGCAAGGAACGGATAGGAATTTTAAGAACTACAGAATCAAATATTTTTATATGGTGTTTGTAGTACATGCCTTAATTAAAAAAATATCACGGAAATGCAGTGAATTATTTGTGCAACATGCAAAGTAACTAGAAGCAAGGTTTATAAATGACTAACCTACTATAGACTGTTTGTGCACAATAGCATATTCATATTAGCAAACTGATATAGACGCAATATAGAAATTCAGCAATTGTAGATCCAATTCACTATGTGTTCACAGCTTGAGTTGCAATAAGTAATCCAAATACACCACAAGAAAAATCAACTCTTTAGCAAATTATGTACTAACATGAATCTTCTGTTTTATAATTATCTAACAATACTCAACTTTACCTGGGTAAATAAATTCTTTTGAAATGATAAGTTCTTCAAAGGCTTTTCACCTCATGCTATTTGTTTAATCACAGTTTGCACTTGTTAGATCTAGCTTTTACCAGTTGGATGGACAGTCCCAATAAGTACTGGTATACATCAACAAATTCAACTCTCATTGTGGTATTTAGTTCATACTTGATATAGATACAGCTCCTTGATAGAAGAATAGCACATCAAAACACTTTAATATTGAAAGAAATGCATTTAGATGGCTTTAAACAAGCTACTCAGCTGGACAGTAAAACAACAGGATAACAGTACTAGAGAGATGCAGCTTCTCTCTGAATGGAAAACATGGCATAGAAATATGTGCCAACATTCCAAATTTAAAAGTTGTCTAAATAAAGGCTTTGCTTTCGGTGCTGTCATATGAACATAAATCCATAACTTCAGCATATGTAAAAATGTAAACCAAAATTTACCTGTCTATAGTCCTTCCAGTAAAAATGACAGGAAAGTATTTTGAATATTTGCCAACTCCAAATTGTTCACCTAGATGCTGAATCTTCTGCGAATCCAAAAGGATCAGGGCCTTCCATAGCTGACAGTAGTCCAACCTGAACCTTTCATCTAACTCTCTATACAGACCATGATCTAAAAGAACTGTATATTTGAAGAATGCATAATGAAATTATATCAACTGGAATGTGCAATAAGATATAGAGATGAAAGAAGCAGTATACAAATGTAGACATGTTTAGCTTAAAACAAATGTTAAAATACATACCGAGAGAAAATCCTCTACTGCCTTCTTTACAAACCAATATATTACCAGGATGGGGATCTCCATGCAGAAAACCATGCACAAAAATCATTTCCGCAAATGCTTCCATTAATGCCTTAGCTACCTGCAATTTCTATAATCCATAAATTATACAAACACTAAAGGATTATAATAATGGGAAATACTAAAATAATAAAATACCTGTTTGCATACACAGATATTTTCCATCCTTCAAAATCACTAAATGGGAAGGAGACGTGAAAATAACAATTTTTTGGGTCATTTTACATCTTTCTACCTATTTATCTCCTTGCATAATGCAAATACCCAAAACAAGTATGCATTGTGCTACTTGTTACCCTATTTACAAAACCAAATTACTATAGCATCATGCGTAGTTTTTTCCCTTCTTTTCTTTTTGGATAAATTTAAAAAAAGGCCTTCCTGAAATAATCACTAGAATCATAAAACTTGTTGTGTTTAGTAAATGATTAATAAACCCTAAAAGTTACATTATTAACAGAGGGACCTTTGCTTGCTACTTATTTTTTGTTATGATGAGAATTTAGGGGATGTTTTAATTTAAATCTGAAGAAAATTCTCATTTTATCTCCCTCTCAACATATCCTCCACCTCCTCCTTCTCATAATAAAAAAGCACTAGAGAGAATGAGATCCCATTTCAATAACCTATAATTCAACATCCTACTTGATTTTAAAATTCATCGTGATGGAAAAACCTATATTACAGAATCAATTATAAAGAAAGAAAATTTCTGGTTACCATAATGCTTCTATAACCTAAGATATATTGGTCATTTTGAGCAAGTTCGTTGACCACCTTACCAGATGATTATTGGTCATTTTGAACACTAAGAAAATTACTGATAACTATAAGAAGAGTATGTCATCAACAAAAAAGAAATGCTTTCCTTCTGAGATTAATCACTAAAATGTAAATTACAGTAAATGCTTATGCATTTTTAAGAAAAAGAAAAAGAAAAGTCAGAATTTGACAATTAGGCTACTCAGCAATTTGAGAGTGTGTGATTAGGGGGGCAACATAGTTTGGAATAAAAAGATAGCCAAGATCCTTTCCTTTTATTATATATATTAAGCTACTTATCGCAATAGTTTATGCACGATACTGAAACCAACCTTTGTCAAGCACAAAGAGAATCTCAATTGTAACAATAACATTAGCATGTATTTGAAATTTGCATCATGTACTATAAATTGCACTTAGCAACACAAACGGATTTCTGATTTCGAAAACAAACCTTCATGGGATTTATACCTGACTCCTTGAGAAAATCCAAGTCATCAACCTACAGAATTGTTCAATCCTTGTCAAAAACAAAAGATGATTGTTAAATTCTCATAGATACAAGCTAAGATTAGCACTTAAAACTGAAACAATCAGAAGTTTACATCTATACTGCAGGTCCATAGCACCTTCTATGAATATAGTTCCAGTAACAAAACAAACATATTCTATATTTTTGCTAATCACTTAGGGAACACGGTTTGCTCCTGATATAAACTTAACTAATCACAAAACTCTTTTTATGTTAACTTATGTGTGTTACCGTGCTACAATGTTCAATAGGTTTATGAAGGAAATAAACTAATTAAAAATATTACTTGATTCATGTATTCAAGGGGGCATAAGATTTTCACCATTTTCTTCTTGCAAATTATTATCATCATTCATCAAAGCTGTAGTCCAAAACAATTATCGAAAACAGTCAGATAAAATCAAAATGAAATATCCCAAAACAAATTCATTGCAACTATGATTCAGTTGGCCCTCCTCTTCCTCTCTAGACTCAATAATCTTGATAGATTGAGCATGATTTTTTGGTGAATAGGTGATGCAGCTGTAGGTTAGTGGGCCAGATAAAAAAGAGAATGAGGATGTTCCTTACTACAATGTTTATGTCATGCACCTTAATATTATGTATGTGGTTTATGTAGTTGAGTTTACTGTTTTTGGAGCATGCCATTTGTGATAATGATCCTAAACCATGCTCCCTAAGTGATTTACACAAATATATATCGACACATAACTTACCAGCAAAAGACTTATTTGACTAGTAAGTTTATATCAGGCATAAATCTGCTAGACAAAGTACCGTGCATATATGCATAGATATCCAAGTCCTAGTTTTCTGAAAGCAACACATTCTTTACAACAGAAGGTCGTATGACTGTAGCATAAATTACAAGAAAAAGTTGGTACTTTATCATAGAACATTTTCCCCACAATAACAAGATATGAAAACGAGCGAAGATTGTTCTCCTTCTTATATGCCATCTCCTCTGGTCACGATTCTCATTTCTATAGTTCTTACTTCTTAAATTTTGTTCAAATCAGCCGTGCAATTAAGGAAATCTACTTTCAGATATTAGCATCCAAAACTAGCTTAAACTAGGGATCCGGATCCTCTCCTAATGAAAAGCTCCTAATAAGGAGATCCTACCCTTTCATTTTCATCATGGCCTTTCATTTTCCCACCCATGCTTGTCGGTCCCCGTCCCAACTCTTCACAATTCTTCATTAGGAAATATTAGGATGAGGAGAGGATCCCAATTCTTAAACTAGTCAGATTGTCTGACAACCACTTTAAGACTAGCATACGAGACACTTGTCCACAAATCACACCATCTTCACTCAGTGACCTGGACAGCGAAGGTTGGAAAAATGAAGAGGTGTGGCTAAAGGGATATCTGCTATAGATTTGTAATGTACAATCCTGAGAGAGTAATGAAGCACCATTATGAATTTTATAGTCTTCAATATTTTGTAATCAAAACAAGGGTTAAGGATAAACAAGGAATATATATATATATCATATATATATATATAATATATAATATATAATATATATATATATATATAATAAGCTACAGGATATATTGCAAGTATGAACTTCAGTTCGATAATAAAGAAGACATGGGAAGCTTGCTGGTAGAGCTGGTAGCAACAGAACCTATGCATCAAATGACTGCTTCAAAATAAAACCAGATGCAATACATAAGCCATATAATAGCCTTTGGTCCACTACAAAATTGCATGGTCAGAACCTGGCTCGCTTGTTAGGTCCTGCAAGGCGTCACCGGTAGTCAGATTTTACCATGCTAAAGCATGGGGGGGGGGGGAATAAACTCATGTGGTCTGACTACTATTTTGAGCTTCAAAACATAAAGCTAGAAGTTTTAACTTTTATACTACTAGTTTTGTGTTATTTTCCAAAACTTCATACCCAAAATACATGGGGAATTCTGATAACATTATTCCTTTTGAAGTTTCTGGCAGCTCTCTCAGAATTCTTCGCCTCCTGAATAAAATCTTTACAACAACTGAATTGAGTTAATATTACTTTGTTTTTTGAATCTATAAGAAGATTTGAAATAACTTGCATATTTAAAAAATTAATGACCTATAAGAAATCAGTGGACTTTGGTTAATGGAAAAGGACAATCAATTCAGAAAAACAAATCTGACATATATTAAAAAGAACTTTAGATGCAATTAAGTAACTGAGCAAAAGTTGCAGAATTAACTTTGAGTGAGTGAGTTTGTGTCTGTTCGCGCGCGTGCTGCAGGTGCGGTCATGGGCGGATGCGAGCATGCATGGCAGGCGGGCATGCGTGCATGTGTATGTGTATTTGTATATATATGTATGTAACTATGTATGCATGCCATTCTTCATCATGATTCACAAGAGACAGAAGAATTTTAAAATCTCTTCATGGATCTAGTATTTATTTGCTTACATACAGCTGCAGAAACTAACATTGACCTAGTTTCAATACATGAGAGGGAGAACACCTACAAAAGTGTGCTAGGATGTAGAAGCTGGCAATAACCGAATAACTCAGATTAGACCTTGTCGACAACTGTTTTTCACAAGTTAGAATATAATCCAAGCTCAACACCAAACCCCTAAGAACTCAACCGTTCCCCTTTAGATACCTATTGACAACTTGGATAAAGGCAGCCTAAAAAATTAGAAATTTTGGGCAACCCATTGCATTTTCCTGATTCAGTGTTTTAGGAGAAAGACTTGGAACTAAACTGGACAAAATATCTAGTGAAGACTTGATTCGGACTTTTTAAAGATCTTAAATTTTGGGAGTCTTCTAATATCCATAGTTGAATGTTAAAACTTTAAATAAATAGTGGAACTAGACTCAAAATACATACAGGAATTAGAGATGAAACTAAGTTTGAATTTGCAGGCAAAAAAGGCAAGTGAAGATTACAAATCAACAGAAACTAAAATGTTAAAATTAAAACGCACAGCATTTGAAACACAAGAAACTCAAATTTACATGTATAAACAAGACGGCTTTCGGTATACTTTTCAAAGAGATGAGCTTACTTAACTTCCTGCAGGTAGACCAATAACAGAGGCACAGACTTACAAGAAAACCTGAGTTTGTAATTCATTATAAACTATGATACACCAAACAAATGGATTTTCAATAAATCATACTTTATAAAAAAGTTTTCAAACTAATAACTACATTTCTAATCACGATAATCTAAAAAAGAGATTAAAAAATCACAAATAAGGAGCTCATATTATTAACACCTTTATACTAAGCATGCATTGCCCAAGAATAAACCCATTAACATCTTATTGCCTCTAAATGTACTGAAGGAAATAAAAAGTGAGGATTTCAAAATTTCTATAAAAATTAGTATGGCATGCAGTTACCCAGTGGAAAAACATCTTGTATATTCAGAGTGTCTATACTGATAAGCAAGAAATTCCTTCAGTGTTAATGATGCCTGTAGCTCTAATCCTTGTATGAGTAAGCACTCACCTAGTAGATATCAAATTGCATAGCAAGGCTAACCCTCATAATAGCCCTATAAAGATGATAGTTACTTGCTAATGTGAATATCTCAAAAGGTGTTCCGGGAAAAGTTCGTTAATCTAGAGAGAAAAATATTTTCTCTGAGAACTTGAGAAACAATATTATTGAAATACACCAGTCAATAACAAAAATGCTAAATATTAAGAGAAGTTACTTAGCAATCTTCAATCTAAAATGAGCAAGCATGGAAAACAGATGCAAACACGCTGCAGAATACATTCTCCGATCACTTCTTAAAATCTTTCAAACCAGGATATAAAGTGCTCCAAGTAAAAAGCGTTCTTATTACACAACATACCAAGCTCCATAGACATGGCTCTCTCAAATTGTGAAACTACACGCTGAAACCTGTAATCGGGAAAAATCTGTAAAATAAAAAGGCCTTTTAAGGTAAAATTAAGGATAAGAGAAGTTCACGTTCCACAGAGTAAAGATGCTTGTACATTATAAAGAAAAGATGCTTCATTGATTAAAAAAAATAGGCCTTCTATGGTAAAATTAAGGATTAAGAGAAGTTCAAATTGACTATAAAGAAGAGATACTTCGTAGATTATAGCATACGATAAGATAACAGGCTGCATCCCCAGCAAGTATCATTAATGTAATCCATACAAGTTTAACTAGTTTAGTATTTTTAGTTGTATCACTACAAAGCAGTTCAGGCTACAAGGACACTAAGTACATATGTGAGGCCTCAAGACTCAACAGCACATACAAGCACATGTTTTGGAAATGCACACAGGTCCCAAAGAACAAGCACATGTCCTTAAGCATGATGTAGTTACTCTCACAAAAGCAAATGTTCATGATTAAGGCTCTAGTGATAGTGAGCCAAAGGATGGGAAATGAAAAGGCAAATTTGTTCTTGTATAATAAATAATATCTTCATTTTTCTTATTCTTTGTTTCTATTAATGCAAAACAAAACGTTTAGACCGATTGGAATTCCTATTAGAAATTTATTAGAGGAACAAATAGAACTGAGTACTAACACATGCAATAAGCTTGAGAAAAATTATAGTTGAAGAATCATAATAAAGTAGGTGATTATTGGTCTTTGCCTTCTGATGGCAAAATGGACCTGATTCCCTACTGTGGGAGCACACACACACTGTGTCCTTTTTCTTCTAACTGTTACAGTAGACTTAAATCGAATTTATGGTGACAGAGCACTAACATGGGTCAAAAAGGTGAAAACAGAGCGTGCCTTGTTGGTCCTACCATTTAGTCAAGACTAAGAAGGCTTGCAGTGGCAACGCTAAAAAGTAACCTTGAATAGGACATAACATACATAAAAGAGAGAGAGAGCAATAACCTTGGTAGATTGTAAGTATTTGTATATAGATCTATAAGATTGACTAAAGAATATAGACAAGCAAAACATCCACCAACTTGGGTGACATGATCCCAACACAAATATCATCATGGCGGTACCATGTAGCCATCGTGTTAGCTATATATATGTCAGAAAAGAGTGTTGAAGATGATAAAAAACCAAGTTTTTCATACCCATGAAACTGCTTTTGAGAGGACATCCATAGTTGTAACATCTATTCTCATCCGCTGCTCTAAATCAGGGTATTGTACCTAGATAAACATAAACCACTTGTTCAAATATACTGTCAAATCATTAGGTTTCAAATGTTACTTGTGTTTTTCTGAAAAGAATTCAGGTAGGTAAATTTATAACATATGTCAACAAATTATAATACGAATTGTAGATAAATATAAGGAAGAAAGACAATCCATCTGCTAATAATGCAGGATGTATCTGAAAAATTAACAAACAAAGGGAAAACAAAATAAAATAAACTTTAAGTCTATAGTCAGTTGACAAATAATACTTACCTTAACTGCTACTTCTTGGTTATCCTTTAAAAATGCATGATGTACTTGAGCAATTGATGCAGCAGCAATTGGTTGTTCATCAAATGACAAAAACCTGAGGCATAATAAAAAATTAGAAGCAGAACCATCTAACTATATGAAACTTCCCTATGCCTCTAGAGATCATCCGAAGAAGGCTGCCCAACAGTGACAAAAGGAATAAATGACAGCTTTCTTTTCCCTTCTAAAAGGTTACTTATAAAACTGTACAATCAAAGTCCTGGTGGTGGTGTGCTAAATCACTATGAAATAGCTATAGAAACTGAAGAACAAACTCATGGTTTAGCAAATTTGCAGATGTCTTTAAGTTTAACAAGTTCAAAATTAACTTTAAAGTGATTTCTGAGACAAAATTCTTCAAATTGGAGTATAAGACCAAACTTACCCTTCACAACACATAGCACATGTCACACGATACAACACAAATGTCACCGTGCCATAATTGATCTCAGTTGGGAATTTCCGTTTCCACAGAGTAAATCTAAATCAAGAAACAAAACAAAAGAAGAGCATCTTTCCTAAAACGACAGGAAAGTTTCCTAGTGGCAGTAAATGCAAATTCGTATTTCATGATAGCTTGACATCTACAAGAAACCAAACAAGAAAATATATAGGATGAGTAAAAGTAGCACTGCACAGTTTCCTCCAAAAAAAGGGGTAGCACAGCACAGGAATACATACAGAAGGCAGTACTAAATTACAAAGAAGTGTATTGATTTCAAGGAACTGTTTAACAAGTGAATGATGGAAACTTCAAAAAATAAAAATAAAAATAAGCCAAAGTTCAAACTTCCTTTGTTGTATAATGTAAAATTGGCAACAAAAATTGGCAGCTACTGTATCTCAAAATTATGTCAGGTATAAAAAGCTTACACTTCAGTGAGGTCTTTGCCCAAATTGCTGCTGATAACTTCTTTAATATCTTTAAAACTACAAGGAATTGCCTAAGAAAAGACATCACTAACATTAGGACTTATAGTACATGAAATAGACAAGTCTTTTTAAACATGAACAGGTAATGCAGAAATCACAAACCTGATCTTGCAAACATGAAAGAGTTGAAGTGTACTCCTTAGGAACTTGTCTCAAAGATGACATAAATTGACCAGCTTTAACATAAAATCCTTTATTTGCTTCACACAACTTGAGTAGCTTTTTGGCTGAGCGGAGATGAACCTATAAAATACAAATATAAATTATGGTTTTAGAAATACACTTGTCATGCCTATGACTGTGTTTTGTTAGGCTTGACCAACTTGCTACCATATATGGATTGATGAAATGATGGTATTTTCAGCTCAAAGAGTCGGACTAAATAAAATATTAGCAAGGGTCCATCACGTCTCATAGAGCTATGTCTTGATCACCTGCAGCCGCATAAACGCATAAAAGCAGAAGGCCCTATGCAAATTTCTAACTAGTTCTCGTCCCTCCATCCTCATAGTACTAGTTATGTTTGCTCTCAATATATCTCAAGCTCTGGCCTTTTTCCTTTAAAAACTTAGGTTATCTATATCAATTTGGATCCCCTCCATTACAAAAAAGTAGTGGAGATCACTACTTCAATCTCAATCATTAAATATCTAGTAGGTGGTTGTGGTACAATTTAAATCTAACGCTCACTATATCCCCGTGTATTGTACTCAGAGAAAAACATCATAACCACCTAGTGCATTGCATAATCAATGGTCGTGATTAAGTAGTGGTCCCTCCACTGCTTTCTTTTTCTAGTGGAGAGAATCTGAATCCTGTCTATATTGGCAAATGCGTGAAAGAATTGATACCTTATTTAACACATTACCTTGATAACAGATAAGAAGTGAATTTATGCTGCTTGTTCCTCATTTAAACCCAAATATATTGTTTTTACGGTGCATAAATTTCTAGCTACAGTAGAACTGAACGACGTCGCACCGAAAATTTGAAATTTTCGAATAGTTAAATACGCTGAAGTTCTCGAATACCTCGGATAACTTGCTCCTGTAGCTGTTGGATTGAGGCGGCAAGCTCCGAAGCGAGTACTTGTAATCAACCACGATAAAACTTATCTAAAACAAACAGTAATCGTCATCAGACCCAAAACCTAAACAAGATTAAAAGCAACAGAGAGAGCACGCGAGTGGCCTCACTGTATAGATCGCGCGAGAGGATCGGACGACGCCGTCGACGGCGGAGGACAAAGATCGGTCGCCAGAGACGAGGTTAGGGTTCAGTTGCCAGGCCAGGCCGCCGGCGACGGCGATCCCCGCAGCGAGGCGGAGCTTGGCGCGAAATTTCATGGCGAGAGCGAGAGCGAGAGCGAGAGAGAGAGAGAGTGGCGAGGGGAGGAAAGAGAAAAGGGCTTCTTTTCGTCAGGACCAACAACAAGGCGAGAGATCGAGGGGACTGGGTTTTGCGAAGCGATGCTGTTGGCGTGGGCTAATGGCTTCGTCACAGCCCAAAAGGCCTATTTTTAGCAAACGAAATGGACTTTTGGGTCCGCGGAATTCGATGCTCCAACACTCAGCAGAGTGGACTCCCTTTTGGCCTTTTCTATGGTAGAAAAATTAGCAATCGCCCCCATATTAGACAGAATTAGTAGTTTTCGTGTTTTTTATAGGGTATTTCATAAATCATATTTGTAGTGGCTGAAAATAGCTGTTTTTGTTAAAAACATTTAATCGATTTAACTAATTATATTTTCAAAATAGTCTGTTTTAAAAATCTCTCCTTTTCTATGGGAACTTTTCGGGCAAATGGATGGGGAAGAAAATGTACTCCCGGTAGAATGGTAGATGCAAAAATGAATAACAAAATTTTAGATTGGAAAAATAGAAATTGAAGAATGAAAGTAGAATATGTGAAATGTAAGTTCAATAAAACTGTGGAAGAGTTGAAGGAGTTGTCAGAGCATATATTCAATTCTTATCATAATTTTAGAAATTTTTGCAAATAGTAAGGTCCGTTGTCATTGGAACTTAGCAATTCAGGTCCATGAATTTCTAAAAAAATGAGAGCAAGAAAGAGTTCTTCCTTAGAGAAAAGGGATATTATATGATTGCAGAAAATTTCTAAATTTAAAGAATATTGACCCTTTTTTGGAAAAAAAAAGTAGGGGTTTTTGCATATATACCCCTCAAATCTACCATATTTATAAAATTACCCTTCAAATCTTAGTATTTATAAAATTACCCTCCAATTCTTTGATATTTTCTACCCTTCTCACTTAACAATTTTAGTTTTTAAACAAGAAACTGTTGCAATCCTAATGGAAATTTTGATATTGCCTTGTTTAAAAAACCAATATTCTTAAGTTGGAGAGGTAGAAAGGCCCAATATGCTAATTTTGAAGGGTGAAGTTGCAAATATCAACATTTTAGGGATAAGTTTGCAAATATGGAAGATATGAGGGGTATATATGCAAAACTCCAAAAGAATATTGACTTACTATTAATGGCTTTTGACAGCGAGGATGGACTCTACTTTATTGTTTCAATTCGTGGTAACTTTTGAAAAGCAACCAACCTCAATCTGACTTTTTGTTGATTTCTAAAAGGAAAAATCACGTGGAATAATATTTATCGAATTTACCTTGTCAAAATAATATTTTGCTAAATATTCAATGTATATTGTAGTCCACCTTGTTCATCCTTTTCTTTCATGGACAGCACTAACATTTCTTTTATTTGAACTTCACTAATACAAATTTAGGGTCCATTGCGGATAGACCACGTGCATATCCTATGTATTATTGTGGATAGATCCATCCATAGTTTTGTTGTTGCAGATGGTCCCCCGTGGATGAATTTTCTCAACTCTTTTACCCTCAGATGAATAGAACTAATTTGACAAATAGACCAACCGGATAAAAGAGGCAAAAAATAAACTCTACTTCGAGGACCAATCTGCGACAGTTGAAGTACAACGGTTCTATCCGTAATTGCTCGCTAGTCCATTTTCCTTGCTTAATGTTGTGATCAATAGGAGGGCCAACCCTTAATTTATAGCTGCCATCTCCATAGATGATGATGATGATTCAACAACTTTCTCTACTGTACTTTATGTGTGTAATGAATGCATCGTGGTCAACATGTTATGAGTTTGTTCATATCCTTTTTATGTGGCCAGTATTTTAGCACGTGCTATTAGGGGTGAGCATGGTTCGGTCCAAACCAAAAAAACCGACTGAACTGTAAGCATCAAAGCGGCCGACGTGTATAGTTTGTAAAAAAATTCAAAGTGGTGCTAGTATTTATCAAAGAAATAATAATATTTGAGTAGGTTAATCTCTTCTTGACCAAGTCGTAGCACCAATCTCAAGAAGAGTAGAGCAATCTCTAAATATTTACTCTGATACATATTAGTATCACTTTGTTTGTAAAAAAAATATTTAGGAGGTGCATGCTTCCAGAAATTTATTTCTTTCTGTTAATTATTCTTATTGAAATAAACCCCCGATTAGTAGAAAGCAAAGAATTAAATAGACATCAAGAATAAAATGTAGAGAGATATCAAGTTTATTATCTTTTTAATGTATTACAAAATTGAAGAGAAAGAAGATGAGATATTGGGTCTCCAAACAATGTTCTGCAGCCCTCCACCCTTTCAAAAAAAAATAATGCAGAGGACATTGTCGTTGTTGTTTCAAATTCTAAGTCTCTCATTCTTTTCAATCTCTCTGTCTTTTCTCTATCTTTTTTGTCGTTTCTTTTTATTATTTTTTCTCCTTTTTTTTTGAACGCTAAATGAGGTCTCAATTTATAAGAAAGACCAATGAGAAGTTATCGTCAGGTGTTTAAATGGATTGGTGGGGGAGTTTTTTTGTAGCTTCCTCATCGAAACTTCCTTATCAAGATTGTTACATTCGTTTATCATAACGAACATCTTCTTTGCTTTTCATTTCTCAAGTGCCTATCTGCTTATCTTTCATGTTTCTAAAATAAGTGTAATGGATAGCCTGTATCCCTTCAAATTGAAATAATGTTCATATGAGGGTGGGTATTCTCGAGTTAGATTTTGTAGCTAAGGCTTATAATCACATGACTTTTAAATTTACATGAGGTGCTGTCATCCTCAATTTAATTTTCATTTATATGAGGTACTACATCTCACATTGATTTTGATTTGTATGAGGCACTGTTGTCATCCTCAACTTGATTTTCATTTATGTGAGGTACTACGCCTCACATTGATTTTGATTTGTATGAGGTACTATCCCTCACATTAAGTTTTATTGATCAAATTTGATAATTACAAAGAGAATATGTGCCTCTCTGAATTAATTAATATGGAACACTTACCTTCATTGGTTTAGATCTATGTGAAGTACTACCTTCATATTGGTTTTATTTACAAGGTTTGTTGAGCTCATCAATTTTGGCAACTACAAGGAGAAGTCGTGCCACTCTGAATAAATTAATATGGACGGCCTACCTTTATTTGTTTAAATTTATATGAGGTAATATCCCTCATATCAGTTTTATTTCTTATGAGGTACTATCATCCTCACAATAAGTTTCATTTATAGGGCTTGTTGATACATTATAATTTTTTTTTGTATATACGTAAACCAAACCAAAATTAACAGTTCGGTTCGGTTTTATGAGTAGGGCGGTTCGGGTCGGTTTAAAAACTTTTCAACCAAAACCGACCCGAACCGACCGAATACCACATAGTCCAAAATATACATGTTCTGAATCTCAATCAAACCCGACCCGTCCCCAAAGACTCAAAGTCTCAAACCCTAAAATAAACTCTCATTCCCACTTTCTCAGCCGCCGCTCCTCAGTTCCTCTCTCTCTCACTCTCTCTCACTCCTCAGTTCCGCCTCTCTCACTTCCTCGGTCCTCTCTCTCTCTCTCTCTCTCTCACACACACACACACACACACACCGCCTCTCTCACTTCCTCGGTCCTCTCTCTCTCTCTCTCTCTCTCACACACACACACACACACACACTCCTCAGCCGACAACCGCTCGGCACTCCGTCACGCTCCGTAGTCTTCATGGTCGAGGTCGAAACATCTCCTCAGGCTCAGGATCTATCTCCGGCTTTGGGGGGGCACCCGCACCGTCGCCGTCGCCGAGGCCAAGGTATAAACTGAAAATCATTCTTCTACATCTTAGTGATCTCACATGATCTCTCGGTTCCATAGCCTTATATGCCTTTTCTTGTGAAGAAGTTCATCTTGGTGTTAAATTCTTTATTTTATTGTCGAAGTATAAATTCTTTGGCCCTCTCTAGTTATCGTAGGAAATAGTGGAGTGGGCTCATAGGAACGAAACTTTTGAACACAAATTTTGTGCTTAAGAAATGCTTACATTTTGTTTGGATGGATGTGAATTCATTGCTTGTAGCTATTAGGAGTCTTAGGACCCGAATCATTATGGGTTGAAAATAATATTAGTGTTTAATGCTTCATAATCTCCCACTTTGTTGATATCTTTTTTCCTTTAACATGATATGTTGTTTTATAACAAGTTTGATGAAGTTAGAACCGAACCAAACCATACTGAACCGACTTGCAACGATTCGGTTCGATTTTGAATTATAGGCAATTCGGTTCGGTTGTTTAAAGTTTGGTAAAAACCGAACCTAATCGAACCGACCGTTTAGTGCTAACCACATTCATACCTCCTTGATTCAATATCTATAACACACTTTAAGAATTTAAAAAATACATATTCATCAAAAATACATTAAGGATGCTATGAAAAATATTTTATGATATTCAAATTTCTTATAAAAGCACACTTTATCATACTTTCTCTTTGGTTGAAATGAATGAAAATGGACAAAAATCATGGGTTATAACACATGAAAATAGAAAATTTGCCTCCAAAAAATTATTTTTAAATAGGTCAAAATGACTAAAAATGGCCTAACATTATAGGTTATAGATCACAAAATCCTGAATTTTGAAATCTGCAAAATTATTTACCAATGAGTCCAAACAAATAAAAATTGTAAAAAAAATCATGGCTGCTCATGAAATCTTAATTTTGGACTTTGTGAGATTATTTGCAAAATGTCTTAAAATGACTAAAAATGACAAAAAAACATGGGTTCTCACAAAATTATGAAATTTGGATTCCATGAAATGACTTGCTAATTGGTGGAAATGAATATAAGTGGTAAGAAATTATTGGTTATAGCTCAAGAACTGGTAAATTTTTGCCTCTGTAAAATTTAGTCCTTTGGTTTGAAATGAATGAAAATAAAAAAAATCACAGGTTAAATATTATGAAATCATGAATTTTGGCTTTAGCGAAAATATTTTTCAATGGCTCGAAACAACAAAACATGACAAACAATGGTGGGTTATAGACCTCCGTAAAGATGAATGGCTGTTAAAGAAGTACACGTGTAAAAAAATTAGATGAAGAAAAATGCTGACATGTCAAGCTCTAAAGAGGTTAAAGTCATTTGCTTTCCTTTAACGCCTTGTTTGGTACGCGGGAATGAGGAGGAATGGAATGCAATTCTCACTTCTCATTCCCTCATACCAAACACACCGTTTGGTACGCGGGAATGAGGAGGAATGGAATGCAATTCTCACTTCTCATTCCCTCATACCAAACACACCTATATTTTAGATGTTGGAATGACCATTCCCTAGAAATGATCATTCCCACTATTTGTGGGAATGAGCATTCCAAGTGAGAAGATAAGGAATGGTCATTCCCATTCAAGTGAGAATCAAAAACTAGTTAGGTATTTTTCAATTATATCCATATTAATAATAAAGAATGTTTGGGTGAGGCGCTATGCAAGTGGGCAATTTTAGATTGACAATTTAGGCTAGTATATCATTTTGCTATTTCGAAACTTATTATTTTAGTTGGTATTGTTTTATGGATTTTTGCTATTATGAATTGAGTGATTTTGATACTTTATCAAATAAGTTAATTTATATATCTAGAACTATGGATTGTGGATATCATTCTTTTTTTTTTGCCCTATGAAAGATACGATAATCTTTTTTTTTATTTTTCTTTAATTTTTAAGACTAAGAAATAGCGAGTATTGTTTAAAAAATATAAACGAAACATACACCTGATGGATAACACGAGCATTAGTATAACACATACCTAGATTAATATAACATATACGTATATAAAATTATTTAGTTATTATCATTAATGTTTATTTTTTATCTTATTAAAAATCTATGTTGTTGTAAGGGCATTATTAGAAAATGAGATTTCATTCTCACTTGTGTACTAGTGATACCAAACATGGGAATGAGAATGAGATTTCCATTCTAGCTTCATTCTACGAACGCGCCCAAACAAGAGAATGAGAATGACCATTCCATTCCCACATGCAATCTATTCAATCTCTTCTTCCATTCCATTTCTTCTTCCATTCCATTCTCAAGTCTGTCCATTCCCGCGTACCAAACGAGGCGTAAGAGTATATACTTAATAAAGAATGGATCGTTTCCCATGTTCTCGGAATTAATATTTTTGAATGAATTTTTGAAAAAATTTAGCAGCTATACCTAAAGTCATAAAATTGATCTTCTGGCTCAAAAGTAATTTCTACTTTATTTGCTTCCTATGTTGTTTCTACAAGACTGGTTCGATCACTCAATTTCCGTGTGTTGGGGAGTAACCAGATCTTTTGTTTTGATAATATGAAATCAATGAAAACTTCAAAAGATTAGACTTTTTTTTTCTTTTTGGGGGGAAAAGGTTGGATATTAATACCAAACTTCCTATGTAATTCCAGATTATTGTTTCATTGTGTGTCTGATGTAGAACTGTTACCCTTAGGGGCTGTTTGGTTCGTTTCCTAGATATAGGGAAATACATTTCCATGTACAAAAACACAAGTTTTTTTCCTAGATATAGGGAAATACATTTCCATGTACAAAAACACAAGTTTTGAGTTTTCCAAACTTTTCCAAGAAATAGATTGAAATACATTTCCATGTACAAAAACACAAGTTTTGAGTTTTCCAAACTTTTCCAAGAAATAGATTGTTTCACTTTGTTTCGCATAAAAAAAATGGTGGGAAACCAATGTATTTATTTTTCTTGTGTTTGGTTCGCATGAAAAAAAATGGAAAACTTTTGTTTATATGGCAAAAAGTCAACGTGGCTGCAGTTTTCGTCGATTCACGGGGTTGAGGAAGGAATTGGGGGAGAGAAAAAAAAATCTGATGTGGCGGTGTTTTTCACCGAGTTTTCCTTCTTCAACCCTAGCGAACCAAAGATGGAAAAAAAAACCAACGAAAAGCTTATATCCTACGTGACCACGAAAAATCTGATGTGGAGGCGATGTAAAACTTTTCCACCGAGTTAAAAAACGAACCAAACAGCCCCTTACATGATCCTCATTAGTACATTCACAAATTTGTCAATATAGTGCGATCATCCATGAACAATGTCCTCTATGCATCTATGACTGCGGTGAATGACCATAAGGTCCTCTCTTCACCTTCATAGATACTCATTAGAGAAGATCGTTTTCCTTGCTTTAAAAATCATAGTTCTATTGATGATCACTTTTTGGACACAAGCTTGTATCCTTTTTTAGCATAGTTTTTCGTTCTAATATATATATATATATATATTATATCTTATATATATATATATATATATATATATTATATATATATAAGTATATATATAATATATATATATGTATACTGAGATTATGGTATCTTGTATAGGAGGGGTTCGTCTATGAGGCCTCTAAAATCATACTGATTTAGTATCATGTGTGATGATGCCGTTCCGTGAACTTGATCTACATATTCTAACACCCTAACACCCCAAAGTTTAGGGTGACACCCGTCGTCGTTTGACCCTGTCATCCAACTCTATCAATTTTAACGTTTGAATGAATAGGAACTTTTCACAGGCTCGATGGACGGGTCCAAGATGCGACGACGGATTCACCCAAACTTGTGGTGTTTGGGTTAGATATTAAGAAAAACAAGTTCAACGGACGACATCCATTAATGAGTCAGATTCATTGTGATTTAGATGTGCAAGGATGGAAATCCCTCCTCATACAAGGGATAGCCCTATTAAATATCTCTCTCTCCTCATCTCTCTCTCCGCTCACTCATATATATATATATATATATATAATATTATATATATATATATATATATATATATATAATATATCTAGAGTGAGTGAGAGAGAGAGATTAATGAGTATCATATGTCATATAAGGGGATTCTATTATATACAATGACGTGGCACAATCTCCGTCAAATCAATAAAATAGGAGAGAGGATGCATCATAACCACACTTAGTGGAGATTGTGTCACATCATTGTATATGAGGGAATACTCTCATATGACATATGATAATCATTAATCACACAAACACAGACACACACACCCCAAAAGGGATGTTCCTTGTTTTTAGCCAAAAAAAACCTCAACAGTATATTCACAAATTTGTGAGTATAGTTCGCTCATCCACAAAAAATCATAAGTATTCTAATAAGCAATTTGGGAACAGCGTCCATCAATTGCTATAGGCTCAACACAACTCGACAACTATGGAGAGCAGAACATGGCTATCAAAACTAGATGCAAGATCCTTTTGTTATAAGATATTCTTATATACTATTTTTTACAATAAGGCCCTATTTGGTTTGACTGAGAATGATGGGGAAAAAAAAGAGAGATTTGTATAGTTTGGTTTGATGGAAAGATATTAAAATGAAAATAAGAATCAAAGAAGGAAATAAGGCTCTGAATTTTTTGTTCTCAGCTTCTTCCTGTGAAGGTAGTGAAAGTTAAGGAATTTTTTATCGGGCCGGCCGACCACAACTCCTGCGATCTCATTTTATCGCAATGCCACTGTCCACTGGGCCGAGAACAAACATCCTCCGTCGATTGGGTGTGGGCCCCACCAAGGCTGAGGTCATTATATTCAGCTTCATGGGCCCAACTTGGGGCATGTAGGTTTAAGTACACTATACACGGACAAATTTTCTAAACCAACCTATTTGGACTTTTATTTCCAAAAAACGACCCCATTCAAAAATAATTGCAAAAACCGACCTGGTTTCAGCCTCAGTGCTGAAACCATGTCGGTTTTTGAAAAAAACTCTCCGAAACTTCACGGGAGTTGAACTCCCGTGAAGTTTCGTAGTTCAAAAAACTTCACGGGAGTTCAACTCCCGTGAAGTTTCGGAGAGTTTTTTTCAAAAACCGACCTGGTTTCAGCGCTGAGGCTGAAACCAGGTCGGTTTCTCTAAATAAATGTGAAACGGGTCTTTTTTTGGGAATAAAAGTCCAAATAGGTTGGTTTTGAAAATTTGTCCCACTATACACACATGAAAAAAAAAATCATGTACAGAATTCTCTTTATAGGATATATTATGGTAAACTACACTGAACCCCCATAAACTTTCAGTGTTTTATAGTAAACCCCCGTGAACTTCCATAATCACCCTAACTGTTCAATCACTTTTGCAGAGACCCACCATGATATTTTAGGTAAATTACACTAAACCCCCCATGGACTTTCAAGATGCCTCTTTATGCTGTTTTTTGGTTCTAATTCCCATCATATTTACATCAACAAAGAAGAACAAGAATCAACTGTCCAATTGTCTCCCTATTATCTTTGCTATAAAACGAAAGCATAAAAATAGTCAGCTGTAGCAATTTTCGTACTATCCATCTACAAGCTAAACACATAGAAATAATCTTCACATGGCCATATATATTATTACGAAAATGAAAGTGATATATGCCCCTTAACTATATATATATATATATATATATATATGAGGAATATGGGTATACTTGGACCAAGGATCCTTGGTAGTGATATGGACACATCTTGTCCATACATCACACCTTGAAGTTGGTGAGGCTCCATCTTCAAGGTGTGATGTATGGACAAGATGTGTCCACATCACTACCAAGGATCCTTGGTACCAAGTATACTCATTTTTCTCACTCTCTCTCTCTCTCTCTCTCTCTCTATATATATATATATATATATATATATATATATTATATATTATAATTTGCTATGTCGTTACCAATCCCGTTGCTAAGTCCAGTCTAGAGAGCGCATCGTCGTCAGCATCAGCATCACCTTAACCAAATCTCTCACCCCCGCAATGCCGCCGGCCCCGCCGCTCACGTGACCTCCCCCGCCGTCCTCCGCGGGCGCACGTGCCTCCTCCTCTCCTCTCTCGCGCGCGAGTCTCCTCCCTCGATCAGTGAGTCTCTCTCTCTCTCTCTCTCTCTCTCTCTCTCTCTTTGCCTGTTGTTGCGATCTAGGGTTAGCATTTTGAGGCTAGGGTTTTGGAGGTTCTGGAGCTGTGGATCTCGAGATAGGGGCGGCCTCGGTATTGCCGCCGCCCGTCGGAGGTTCTAGGGTTTTGGGCTTGTCCTTTGGAGCTGGGGTTAGGGTTCTGATCCCGGGATTTTAGATTTGAAGTTGGATTTTTCTAGTTATTTGAGTTCAGTGGAGGAAGGAAGGAGATTTATGATGTTCTATTAAGCCTGGTTAGCTTGTATTAGACGGGTTTCTCTAGATTTAATTAGTTATTTGATGCTAGATTCGGGTTTTTTTTTTAGTATATCTACCCATTCGCCTTGATTACTTACTGAATTCGTCTTTAACGTGTTGTGGGTGATTCTGCTTTTAGTAACTAGTTTGTATTTAGTTCAAGTTGAAGGAACTGAAGGGGAAGAAAAATAATGTAAGGCGTCGCTATTTAATGTTCTAAGTTGTCAATTTTCCTCGAAGAATGCCGATGGAGGATGAAATTGAGAGAGTGCTTCATGGTGCCAGAGAAAAGATCTCTTTTTATGCAACCGGGTTCATTCGTTGTTCATTGATTATAGAGCTGACGGGGTTGGGTTTGCTGGAGAGAGAGAAAAAAATAAAGTAAAACAGCAACAATTAGTGGTCCTAAACAGCAAAGTTATTGCCTCTAGACACTTCCTCACTGTCAAGATGTACTATATGCTCAATCTTTTTTCACAGTTTTACTAGATTTGCATTGCATGCTATGTTCTCGTTATGCTAATTCTAAGTTCTTCAGATTCAGGAGCTGCTATCCATCTTTGTACTTTATAATTAATCCCTTTCCTAGTGTTGTTAACTAATCTGATGTCGTCAGCAAATAACATACGCCATGGGATTTCAGAAATAATTAATGCAAAAATATAACGACTTTAAACCGATTGTTGATGTTAAATGATGGTAAAAGAAAATGATTGTGTCCCTTCCTTAATTGTTCTCACTCTAGTTGTAAGTCCATCACACATAATTAATTTACAAAATGGTTTTTTGCTTTTTGTTTCATAGTGGGAACAAAATACTTGATTCATAATAATAGGGTTTTTCACACTATGCAGATCTTCACGAAATCTCCATCCATTGCTTTGTTTTGGTTTCAGGTGGCGCCAGCTGCTTTCTAGGTTTTTTGAATTCTTCTATGGCTGACTCGGTGGATGTAGTGTTAGAATTCTTGAGAAAAAACCGGTTTACAAAGGCGGAGGCTGCTCTGAAAGGGGAACTTGGTAGCTGGCCCAATTTCGATGAGTCCTTTGACAAATATCTTTCCAAGGAGAGAAAAGAAGTGAGAGAAGAAACTAGACCAGCTACTAATTCAAATCAACAAGATATAGGCACCCGAAGGAGCAATGATATCTCCCAGGAGTTCATTGTCAAGGATATTGAAGGAGGAAGAAGTAGAAATCGGTCAGAGAACAAGAAAGAGTTTGGTCTTAATCAGGGTTCTTTAAGCAACTTGGCAGATCTTTATCCTTGGAACCCTAGTCCCATTAACAGTGCTTCCAATTATGTTTCCAAGGACAGTGATAACGTTGCTAACAACTTCTCTGAGCTTATGATTTCTGAGCAAGCGAAGTCTCGGCCAGGCCAATTGATGCTGAATAAGATGAAGTCTGTTGGAAGTAAACCAGAAATTTTGAGCGAACAAAGTAGCACTTATGGTGAGAGCAACGAAAAAAGTGATTCTAATGACTGCGCAATGGAGAATCCATGGTCCAAAAGGGAGGAGTTGTCAAAGGAATGCTCGGTCAAGACACTTTTCCCACTTTCATCAAACAATGCATCAACCAGTTACGATCTAACTTCATATAATCGTGGTAATAGAATGGAGAGTAATAAGAAAGCAGACCATAATGAAATCAGTGAAGCAACAAAAGAGCAACCAGATGATATGGGCATGCCTTATATTTCTGGAGCAGTTGAGGAGAGTTTGAACCAGAAAAATTGCAGGAGCTTTGATATGTCACTTATTTCTGGAAACCATAGGGAAGATCTGCCACGGTTACCTCCTGTACGTCTCAAGTCTATTGACAAGTTGGTAAATATGGATTGGGAGGCAAAGGGTGACACCCATGGCTCTGGAATGAAGCAGTCAAGTGCAGACAATGCTTTACTGATCGGGTCTTTTTTGGATGTTCCCATCGGCCAGGATATCAACTCTTCAGGTACATTGATAGATAAACTTAACAGTTTCTAGTGTGGTTATCACTCAGAGGTTACCATCTGAAATCTCTTATCTTACTAGATATAGGTTCTTCCTTCTTGATACCCGTTGCTTTTAGGCTTATTTTAGTACCAGTAAAGAACCATAATTTATACTTTTTTCTTTCTTTCTTTTTCCCCCCGTATTTCATCATGCTCTCACTATATTGGTGTCATATCTTTTATAAAATGGAAATGTAATCCGTATAATATTTGAGAGCCATTCTATTGATTTAGGTTATAAAAGGAGATGCGATGCATATAATAGTTGCTAATGTCCTCTCTCTCTCTCTCTCTCTCTCTCTCTCTCTCTCTCTACACCTTTGTGACCATGTGGGATCATTTTCTGTGTGTCAGAATTCTGATTTTATATGTTCATTGGATTATCACTTGAACAGGTGGGAAGCGAACAGTTGGAAGTAGCTGGCTCTCTGTAAGTCGAGGAATTGCGGAAGATACTTCTGATCTGGTATCTGGTTTTGCTACTCTTGGTGATGGCTTAGCAGACTATCCAAATGAGTACTGGGATTCTGATGAGTATGATGACGACGATGATGTTGGGTACATGAGACAGCCTATTGAAGATGAAACCTGGTTCCTAGCTCATGAGATTGACTATCCCAGCGACAACGAAAAGGGCACAGCTCATGGGAGTGTCCCTGAACAGCAAGACCAAGTTCCAAGGAAGGATGAAGACGATGATCAATCTTTTGCTGAAGAGGAATCATACTTGTCAGGCGAGCAATATTTCCCAGGAAAGAACATTCACCAAGTTGCTGCGTCAAATGAAAATGATCTGATAGCTCGCTATGATGGGCAATTGTTGGATGCTGAAGAGTTAAATTTAATGCGCAGTGAGCCTGTGTGGCAGGGTTTGGTTAACCAAAGCAATGAATTATCCATGATCAGAAATGGTAAAGTTGGGAATGATTGTGAACGGCCTCAGCACGATGATCTTGTCATAGAGGATGATCAGCATGGATCTGTTAGGTCAGTTGGGGTTGGCATAAACAGTGACACTGCTGATTTTGGCAGTGAAAGACGAGAAAGTTTGGTTGGTGGAAGCAGTGAAGGAGACATTGAATACATTCACGAGCATGGTGTTGGCATCAGTGGTAGCAGGGATTTTGAACATGACATAACTTTGAACAATTTTAATATATCAAAAAGGGATAAGAAGAAAACTAAACAATTGCCAGATAAATATCCCTTGGCTCCTGACAAGAATAACGGTCTGCCATCAACGAATTATATCGATGCTGGCTTTTCTTTTCCACCCCCTCGAAATAAAGGAGGAAAATCTGAAGCTTCTGTTGCTGATGTAAACGATGATTGTAAGAAAGTTACCAGTGCAGAGGATATGCTCGCTACATGGAGGCGACAAGGTAGTGGTCATTCTCCTATAAGAAGTTCAAGGGATGAAAAGTTTTCTGATACTATTAGATCAAGAAGCACAAGTGCATCGTCAGACTCAAACTATGCTTATGCTGAAAGAGAAGGTTTCAAGAGAGACCAAGTTGGCGAACTAAATGATGTGATAGAAACAGATGCTGGGGCAACACTGGAAGATGAAGAAGCTGCTGCACTGCAGGAGCAAGTTAGACAAATTAAAGCTCAAGAGGAGGAATTCGAAACCTTCAACCTTAAGATTGTGCATAGAAAAAACAGGTATTTTCATCCTCATAAAGTGACCTTTAATTCCCTACAATTATTGGATTAAGGTATAAATATATAAACCTTAGTGAGCCTATGTTCTATAGTGGATCTTTCAATGGGGAGAAGCTTTAGCTTTCAGTTCTGTTCCTTTTGGTTTCTTTACAGTGGCTTGGTATTTTCCTCCCTAATGTATATATTTGCCAATGTGTCAGAACGGGGTTCGAGGAAGACAAGAATTTCCACGTTGTTCTTAATTCAGTGATTGCTGGACGTTATCATGTCACTGAATACCTAGGATCAGCTGCGTTTAGCAAAGCTATTCAGGCTCATGACTTGCACACTGGCATGGATGTTTGTGTGAAAATAATAAAGAACAATAAAGACTTTTTCGACCAGAGTCTTGATGAAATTAAGCTTCTAAAATTCGTTAACAAGCATGATCCTGCAGACAAGTATCATCTTTTGCGCCTGTATGACTACTTCTATTATCGGGTGAGCAAGCTTTTTGCTTCTTCAAATTAGTTCCATTTCTGAATAAGTTTATCTCAGTATTACACTATTACTGATTTTGATGTGTATCATTTAATCTTTAAAAAACTAAATATGTGATCTCAAGTTGATGGATTGCTTTTGTGCTAACTGCTAACAGCAAAGAGTGTGTGAATGTTTGTCTGTACGAATGTATGTGTTTGTCAGCAGGTGTTTTTGCTGATATATCATGTTACTGTTCATAAAGTAGATCCGTTTCCTTAACTGCAGTTATCAGTTAGCTTAATTTGGTTTGACTTATGAATCACAAATTCTAGGCATTCTTCTATTACTTTAATAGTTATTATCTTGATTATGGTGTTTACAAATGTTCAGAGCTAATCTATTTGGTCGAAATTTGTGGCAGTATCCTTTCTCTCTTCCAAATGGTATTAGCCTTTTTTCCCCATGCTTTAAAGATTATAGACATGTAATTTTCTCATGAGGAATAACCTGTCCATCTCAGTATCATGTCTGTTCATACAGGTTTATATGGCTTTTTTTAATGCTCCGTCCTGGTTTATGAAATCTTTTTGAATTTCTATATTTTCAACTATTTCCTATAGTATCAGTATATTAGTACTCTGGAGAATAACTAATCTTTTCATCTGTTTACTGTATTTTGGTTGTTTATTTTTTTCGTCCTTATGTTGACTTACGCTTTTAGCTGAGTTTTGCAGGAACATTTGCTGATAGTTTGTGAGCTGCTCAAGGCGAACTTATATGAATTTCACAAATTCAATCGGGAATCAGGGGGAGAAGTTTATTTCACTATGCCAAGGCTGCAGGTTGTAAGCCATAAGATATGTTCTTTAATTTTTGTTTTTATCCTTAGAACGAGCATTAAGTTCTTGATGATATTCTTTTTGCAGTCGATTACTATTCAGTGTTTGGAGGCACTTGAATATTTGCATCGTCTTGGCCTAATACATTGTGATTTGAAGCCTGAGAATATTTTGGTAAAAAGCTACAGTAGGTGTGAAGTAAAGGTTATTGACCTTGGTAGTAGTTGCTTCCAAACAGATCATCTATGTTCTTATGTGCAATCTCGATCCTACCGTGCGCCTGAAGTTATTTTAGGCCTGCCCTATGATAAAAAGATAGATATATGGTCACTTGGATGCATCTTGGCTGAACTTTGCACGGGAAACGTATGTACATCCATTAACTGTTTTTTTTTTCTTGTAATCTTAATTTCAATATTTCTTTCTTGGTTTTCTTGTCTTATTTTCAGAGAGAAATAGTTCAATAGGGATATTGTGACTTTTTTTATCTATTTCAATTCTGGCTGGTTCAAAGTAAATGCACATGTTCATTCCTTAACTTCTTTTAAGTCTTCTTATGGTATGAACCTACAGTCAGGAGAAACATTACTAGGGTTAGTTGCTTATGTGGGACCAAGGGGCATTTCATACTTTTGTTTATTTGTATACACTATATGTAGTTGTTTAGCTGATTCATCTGCTAATACCTCTTTATATATTTACGTGTGGTCCATGTGGGAATCCGAATAGAATCTTAATATGCTGTAGTTTAGGGAATCCTTCGATTATCTGTTAGAATTTAACCCTAGTGAATCAGTGACATATTGTTCCTTCAAATCTTATAAGATGCCAAGTTTCATGATCTCCTGCGTTTGAGACTACTATGAAGCTTGATCAGAAGTTTTATTTCTTCAGACTAGAGAGTTTCTATTCATGTTTGAGCTTTTCTATATAGAAATTTAAAGGTGTTTGGAAATGATAAGTTGGGTCACAACAAGGAGTTTGATCATTAGTGATTGCTCAGCAGATTTTGAATTAGCACGCCAAAATCTTGATGGCAGTGGCAGGAAATATTTTCAAGAGGTCATTAATAATCTAGTGCTGGTGTTGTTAGGGGAATGCCAGCAGACAAAGGCTAAGCTGCCACGGATCTTCAACATCATGCCACTGTGATGGAGAGGAACATATCACTGAAGCCGTTCTCTTAACTTTTTTTATAAACATGCCATGCAAATAAATTTCAACCTTCAATTTTACTTGTGTATTTATTTTTTCATGTGAAGGAATATCTTCTTGCCTCTTTGGATTTTTATTTAACTTTCTTCATGAGCAATGTTACTGTAGCCCACCCATGAATGCAGAATGGAACTTCATTAACCATTCGTCTTTTGCAGGTCCTCTTCCAAAATGATTCTCCTGCTACTCTACTTGCACGTGTGATAGGGATTATAGGTCCCATTGATCAAGCCATGCTTGCGAAGGGACGTGACACATACAAATATTTTACGAAGAACCACATGTTATATGAAAGGAATCAGGTATGGACCTTTTTGTTTTTCTCCTATATAACCTATTGAAGTTGTTTAGAATAAATTAGCAGTAACAGACGCTCCCTTATATAGTAACACAATGAAATGCAATTGTCACTTGTAGAAATTTCAGTTAATTTAAGTGCCTTCAATTATTAACATATAAATTTTAGTATTTTTTGCATAGGCGTGTATAATCATTACTCTCAGCATTCTGTAACCATCTGATATAAGATATTTCGGTTTGTAATTAAGTAACTATAATAGACACAAAAGTTTCTACAAGGAGCAGTATGCACATTAATCAGTTCACAATTGTGGAACATCTGAGCTGTCAAGGCTCCCAAGTGTGCTTGTGCCCTTAATGCTTCAGTCTGCGATATCTCATCAGTGAAAGAACTTTACATGTTATATACGTTATTGAGGGAGGAGCAAATGCCACCTATCTAATGGAATAAATGATATGAAAATAAGGATATAATGCTGGATCCTTCTAGCCAAATTCTCAGACCAAAGAACATTTGTCTGTTGGTTTCTTAGTACGTCACAGACATGTTATAGTTTATTACAAGGTCAGCACATTTGCTCAATCTCTGCTTATTTCAGGAAACTAATAGGCTAGAGTACTTGATCCCTAAGAAGTCATCACTACGTCATCGATTGCCTATGGGAGACCAGGGTTTCATTGACTTTGTTGCTCATCTCCTCGAGGTAAACCCTAAAAAGCGTCCATCTGCATCAGAAGCATTGAAGCACCCATGGCTATCCTATCCGTATGAGCCCATATCATCTTGAGTTCCAGTGAAAAAAGATACTCATACTGGTAAAAATACATTACTCGCCTGCTTCAATGGAACATAAGGAGCCGTACATTGGAGGTTCAGACCTTTAAGATCGGCATGGATAAATTCAGTCAACTCGGTCTGTTTGCTTGGAGGAAGATCAGTTCACTGCTGTTTGTGTTGTAATCTGAATCGAGCGATTTGTTGGTTGTAAGTCAAGAATGTGATTTGGTGTGGATTAATTCCTGGGAAGTGGAGGGGTGATGTCTTGTGTATATGATGTGATATATCGTTTTGGCCCCACTAATGGAATGTTCTGGTGCCCAAAATTGGCATGCATTGTACTTCGTAACGATTCAAAAATATCCACACGTAGGGCAAGCTATTACACGATGCACTTTCAGATCTTGCAGTTATCATGAGATGTAACTTTCTAAGAATTTTGATGTTTTGTTTGTGCAAGTTCAAGTCCGAAATATATTGAAAAATATCAGAAATTCAGATCAATGTTGCGATTATATTGTTCTATCCCTTGAATCCCCCACTTCTTGTTAGGTTCTTTGCTCATCAAGTAACTCATGCAAGGGTGATAAGATGGTCTTGATTTTGTTTTTATGATACTTAATTATTTTAATTATTTATTGTTAACAACTGCGGCACGCAATGAAAACTGTGGTGTCAGAAGTCTTTGACTGCACTTTTTTCCATCTATTCGAAGAGAGCATGCATATCCAAGGAAATCAATGCTTGTACATTTGGAGAAAGTTCTAGGAACACCACAACAAATTTGAATCCTACTTTTGCAATCCATATAATTCGTAGAAAGACTCACACCATCAATCATCTTATCATTTAGGAACCAATCTCTCTGTATACGTGCACGAGTAGGGACGCAATCGAGGAATCTGCCCATCACTTTGCCTAACATCAAGCAAGTGCATCATAAAATTCCGAGTAGTGCTAGGGGACCCCAAATATGGGACCAGGGGGGGTGTCCTCTCTCCACTGCATGATACACTCAGGTGAGGTGTCCCCTCTCCACTGCATGATACACTGTTCATAAACAATGTATCATGCAGTGGGAATGGGGACACCTCACCTGTCCCCTCCCCCCGTCCCATATTTGGAGTCCTTTGGGCATTTCCCTAAAATTCCATCCGGTACAAGAGTTTCTTCCGTGACAATAGTTACTAAAAGTACCTCGTTCCAAGTGTCCCGGTAAAAAATATTTACTTTTATTTTCAAGATAACCTGAGTAATATCTTATTTGGTGACAATAATCAGAATCCATCCACACCGCAAGGATGTTACAAAGGTTACATGTAGAAAATGACCATATTTCATGAAAAACATCACAGAAAGCATCAAAAGAGAAAAGAAGAAAGGTATTCATAACTATTCAATAATTAAAAAAGGACCCGAATGGCCGGCAGACTCATTGTCCATAATATCTACAAATACATTACGTCTTCTATTAATACACAACAAAATTTCTCAAAATTAGAACCAATGGTGTATGAGCAACCCCGCACACTGTCCAGACTTCCATTGGATAAGGAATCTGCGAGCTGAACCCCCAGCTTCTTTTCTGCACGCATCAACACTTTCATCGATTGGACCTGTTTGAGAGAACAAAACAAGGAGAGAATCACAGGCAAACTTAGAAAAGGACAACGGGATCATAGTAAGGAAATTTCTTTTTCTTTTCTTTTTGGTAAATTGAACGGGGCCTTAGGCCGAAAGTAGTGGGGAAGTTTCTACTGTTAACTTCTATATTTGAGGCTAAAGCATTACCTGCTACTAGAATACAAAGCATCAACACAACAAGAGAATACCACATATGCTCATGTCAGCCAAGTTTACATTTCACCTCCTACCCGAGCCTCTACAATCCTCCTCTAGGGCTAGTGTGAGCATCTCTGTACAGAAGTGATCATCCGGTTTCAAGTGTAGAGCCTGCCACAATAAAATAAAATAAAATAAAAAGAGATTGCTTGGCGATGCTAGTTTTATCATGAATTCAAGGCTTCAGTACAATAAGAGATTTAATATTAAAGTAAAAGAGACGGTCCCTTGGACTCTAATAACTCTTTGCGGTCTCATGAGTACATCAGACATCGACAAGTACACAGGAGAATGGAGATGTGATTGCCACATCTTGTGAACTAACAGCTTTTACATAACAACAAAAAGACTGATACCAGCTTTTCCCCTAAAAAAATAAGATTTAAGGCAATTACGTAAAATTAGTGACATGAAGCACATAATAACTAACCTTGTGGTAGTATATAATTGCAGTATCCAAGTTATCCTGAGAACGGAGAACAGAAAGTTTAGAATGTTGACAACACAACATTGCTGGAACTAAATCTGAAAACGCCATTGTTATCATTTTGGCATTATCCATCTTCATAGATGATTTGGTGTATAACTTTAAACAATCATTTCAAGACAACCTTTCATCTTTTAAGTTTTATGAACACCAAGAGAAAAGACTATAATTACTAGAACAAAATGGAGAATAGCTTTGCAAGGGATATACCATCAGATGGTATGTGTAAGCGAGACCAGCATAGGTGCTCAAACTTCGAGCTGAAAGAGCCAACGCCTTCTCGTAATTGGAAATTGCTTTATGGTACATCCTGTTCAGATAAAACAAAAACTCTATTAGTCTTTAAGCTATAGAATAGACTAAGAAGCCGAAGTACTGAACTTTCTCCAGCAGCCTATAGTTGGTATTACGACCGAATGAATGCGATGAACATAGAAAGGAAAAGCTAAAAAAGATTGGTAAAGTGAGAGTGGCTACAAGTGTCTACGCGTATGCATGCGTATACATTGTTCATATTCACATATAGAAGTCTAAGAAAGAGATAAAAATCTAAAATCAATTGAATAAATTTGATATTTCCACCAAAAAATTGATAAATCAAATGTAGACATACTTTAGCTTTCTCTGTGCATGAGCAAGATTCACCAAAGTTGGTTCCCACACTTCACTAAGTGAAGATGCAATATGAGCCAAAGTCCTCTCAAACCACTGAATGGCTTTTTGATAACTACAAGCATGGGTAAACAAACAAAACAATCACAAGTTAAAGTCATAAAACCAAAAAATCACCACTAAGATACCCACATTCATCAAAAAATCACCACTAAACAGATACTAATAGTGTCATCAAAAAATCACCACTAAAAAGATAGTAATATTTTTATCAAAAAATAACTTAAGCATATCAACAATTTTGCCACCTCAAATAAGTGTGGAAGCCTACAGGGTTAGAAAGATACCAAGATAAAAACATCTATTACAACTTCTGCCTAGAAGTACATGAATATAGAAATTTAGATTAACAATATTAAGCATAGCAGAGGCAAAGGACATTTCAGATGTTTATTTTATATATAGTCAGGTTGGGGAAGCATGTCTAATATACAATTGATGAAGCATTGTCAGTACACATAGAGAAGATCTACCCGTTCGGAGCAAATAGTTTGTTCAGAACAGGCTTCTGAGCCCACATCCATGCGCATACAGACAAGCATGTCAAAAAAGTGTATGTAAAATGTGTATGCATGTGTGTGCTAGGTATCAAAGAGCCAGCGACCTGCTTCACTAATAAAGTAGGAGATCGGATAAAGAGAAATCTCAGGTTCATGACCCAGCTACAACCTTTGTTTTGACAAAAAAAGAAAGAAAACGAAAAATAAGTATCTAAGCATCTATGAGTATATATTATGTGAAAATGTATTCATATGGCTACATATCATGCCCATGTGACATTCCTAAATGAATATTCAATAAAAAAATGGCTTCCAGAAAGACCTAATAATAAAAGAAAATTGCGACCCAAATAGTAAGTATTATTAGCTTATAGTGGCCATCAAGCATAATTTAAAAGAGGTCAATGGTCTTACTCCTTCGTATGATACGCAACAACTCCAAGTTCGTTATATACCAAAGGATCTGAAGGACATATTGTTTTTGCCTGCAGAAAAAACTAAAGCAGAGGAAGCATTTTCAGCATACAGCTGCTTCATTTGAAGCTTAATGGATAACTGTTTTTATTACTTTGACAAGAATAGTAAGCTAGTATTGGTTTATTTGAATCAAAATTGGTAATAGGAAAGGGATTCCAAAATATAATTTGATCATATAAAAGCACTCTGAGCATCAAAAGGACTTGTTTAATATGAGATATTTCGATACTTAAATCTCAGAGGAAGTTTTATCAAGTGAATAGGATGCATGAAAGAAGCAAGTCCGTCACAACTCCTGAAAACTGGAAATAATAATATGTTTTAAAAGACTGATAAAAAGAAAGGGATAGTTAAGATAATTGGGACGGACTATGAAGAAATCAGACTCGTAAGCAAGGTTGCTGATAGCGGATCGCGGCGCGTCGCGGCGAGGTACCGCTAAGGCTATATCGGGCTATTGCGGCGAAATCGCGGCAAATAGCGCACAGTCAAATAGCGGTCAAATTTAAATATATTTAAATATCCTAAATAATAAAAAAATTCATTAAAAAATCTAAAAATTCAATTAGTTGTAAATTTCTTGTATTATCAATAAATAACAATTAATAAGCTTGTTGTATGAATGAAACTATGAAGAAATTCAAGAAATATAGCATCATAATATGTGTGATAGCGGGTTTAGCGGGTTTAGCCGCTTTTAACAACAAAAATCCGCTTTTAACCGCGAAAATCCGCTTTTAACCGCGAAAACCCGCTTTTAACCCGCTAAAATCCGATTTTACGCGCTATTCGAATGAATAGCGGATTTTCCCGCTTAAGCCAGCCGCGAAACCCCTACGCGTAGCGCTGAAGGGCCGCGACCGCTATTCGCGCCGCTATAGCCCCGCTATTGGCCGCTATTTACAACACTGCTCGTAAGTGCAGTTGTAAAAGCAAAATATGTTAAAACAATAGCAGATTCTACAGACAAAGAAGAGTTTAGAGAACTCCAGATAGTTATGATTTAAATCACACAGTAAAAGATTTCATGAAAAAATCATGCACTGAAAACTAATGATACCTGCTCTGCGAGTTTGAAATTATGTGTTCGCATGTATTCCATCCCAGTATATAATATAGGTAAGTGACAGCTGCAAATATCAGAACCACCACAAATTGTAGATACAAATATTATCTATCAAAATGCAAGATTTAGAATAAAGCCTAAACACGAAATTTGTCTGCAAGAAAGAATTATCAACCAAGAAAGTTTGCACTGCAAAATCAACACAAATTCACTGAATAATTTTAATCGAGTGGCACAAATATAACATGCAATCAGCAGTAGCAATGTGGAAAGGTGTTCTCCATTCTTTTCATGTGAGAAAATTTTCTACCTAAAATTACAACTGTTCAAATATGCCCCATAATTTCTAATAAGGTTGAAACTAGTATTCAAATCACTAGTGGTAACCTTCAAAATATAGCAAAACAAATAAATCAAAGAATGGAATCCTTTTGATCATGTGCGCATTAAAGGAAACAAAATGAACAATGTATAACACAATAGCTACTCTATCACCTGACAGATACAATGCATTCAAAAAACAGGCAGTTTAAATGTTGTAGATGGTGATAGACTATTTGGAATGAAAAAATTAAGCTGGCCCATCTTGTAAATTGCACCTATATAAGTATAAATGTACAAAGTGCTCCAAACATCATGATGATGTTGGCAACAACAATGACCATAGTAACAATGATGATGATTATATTTTTCTATAAAATTGGTACAGACTACGGCAGAGTACTAAATTGCAAGCTACAGTTTTATCACAAGTGGCTGACTAGGACCCTAGATAATAACCTGGCAAAATAAATTGTGCACATACCCACAACATTTAGGCCAGAGGCAACATGATGTCAGAAAGCATGCGTAAACAGATTTTCTGCATATATGTATAGTTAAATCTAACTCACACACATGCACTACTCATTTTCCATGTGTGCCTATGTGTGTGTATGTTTCTGTATGTGTGTGGGCTGTTGCATTTGTGGATGGATGCGTGCACGTGTGTGCTTGTATGTGTGTGTGTGTGCACGCACACGCACGTGTCGGTGTGCGCATGTGCGTGTGTGCATGCATGCATGCATGCATGTGTGTGTCTGATGTCAACACATTAATATATCAGAAGGTAAATCCACAAAATTGATTCTGTTACCTATCTGTTAATTTTTAAATCATGTCACACACAAGAAACGATTAGCTCCAATATAAAATACATGAAAAGTTAGTAAAAGATACTATGTTCAGAACTGCCAGTAACAAAATACCCTGGATATAAGCGAGCTGCAGTCCGATATGAAGACATTGCTTGATCACTCTCTTGTTGGGATGCATATGAATTTCCCAAACCTATCCAAGCAGGCGGAAATGTTCCATCCAGGTTTGTAGCCTTACTGCACAAAGAGTTCTAATTAAGGTGAAAGGAAATAGACAAGGAATTGATTTTTTTTTTTTACTCAGACAAAATTGAAATTGGCTGGTTAAAGGGATTTTTTCTCCGCGTTGTCAAATAGGCAAAACAGATAAGAACATGCATTTTACTACCCTACAAAGTGTATCCAACGAGTTTGGAACCTCGTAGAGGAGCTTAGCCACCCAGGTCTCTGTTAAGATTTTCAGGCCAAATGTTTACTCAGAGAAAAATAAATATATAAATAATATGACAACAGAAGGATCTAGCATTGGTTTTGCATTTGTCCAACTGTCCAGCATGTAATATTGTAGCGAATAAAACAAAAATCAGTGGAGAACAAGTTCACTTTTGTCTAAAGTCATACCACAATCAAAATTCTTAGATCAAACAACTCATGCCTAGTGAAGTCTTTGGGAGAATAGAACGTTGTTGATCAAATTAAGTACTAGCGACAAATGGATTAGGAGGCATTTCAGTCATCAGCATCAGAAAAGAAAAAAAAGAAAAGAAGTAAAAACTAATTAATGGAATGGAAGGGTATATAGTGTAAATGACTAATAAGCGCTATTAGTGAAAATGTCTTCAGAGTAAATGTCTCATAATTTACAAAGTAAGTGCAATAATTTCCTCCAAGAAAAGAGATAAATACACCTTAATGATAGAGAGATTTACCAAAAATGTCTTCGTGCTTGGTCATACTTTTTAATGCAGAAGTAATAGCATCCAACGGCAAACCAAGAAAGAGCTCTAAAAGACAAGAAAACTAGATCCAGTCAGAAAGAAAAAGGAGAGAAAATGAAGAAACACAGCATAAAAGGGAGGGGGATAAGAAAAGCTAACTAGCTATGACAACAAGAAAATGAGATAAATTGGTAAATTATATCAAGCATATCACTTGAAAATCTATGAAGTATGAACTATAATTCCTTTTCTTCAATAAAAGTGAACTAATTTTATTAATAAGTATCAGCAGATAAAGTAAAAGTGAAAACCAACAAATGCCACTGCGCCTCACAGCCACTACCTACCAGTTCTATTCCACAACATACGCGACAAAATTTATTTGTAACCATATTCTCCTCGAGATTGCAGTTGTAACGCAACAGACCAGAAACCGAACCCGCTTCCTTATTAGCCTTAAGGGTTACCTTATAAGTTTAAAATACTAACAGCCACAGGTACATGGTCCGCGTCCAACTTGCAGCACCACACATACATGATGATAAAACAAAAAAATGTAAACAAAACAGATTTCTAACTCATGTATAGCATGGATGCTTATGTTAACTTGAATTTCCACAAAAATATTAGTAAAAAAAAGGCAACAATGTAATTAGATTGAATTAAATGGATCATGATATTTAGTCATAACTGAATAACTAACACCATGCATTCATCAGCTTAATTGTGAACTCCACTGTCTGAAGCACCAAATCTTGCTTGAATGAGTGAAACAACTAGAGAACACACAAGGCTATCAAGTACTTACTTTTGAGGATAATCCTTCACCAGATTGCCAGCCATAACATAGAGATCGTTAGAATGGCCAAGCTCCATAGCAGCTACTAAATAGATTAAGGTGCATTTAAGATGGAAAGGATCTCTGGCTAGTAACCTGAATTTTTTATAGAAAAGGGAAGAAACACAGAATCACTTATAATTAATACAAAAAAGGTAGACTATTGCTTGGAAATTACTAATAAACTTACGTAGAAACAAGTTCAAAACACTTTTGATACTCTCCACACTGATGGTAATATTCAGCTTTGCAAACCAAGAGGTCTGTGTTGTTTTTCAGTGCCAAAGAAGACGAAGATGAAGAAGGAATGCCACTAGTATCTCTCTCAAGTTCTGCAAATTTTGCTTCTACAACATTTTCTTTGTCATGCTAAAGAGTGCAAGAAACAAATTGGTCACTAAAATGGATGTGTGAATAATGATAAAAAAATTACCAACACTATTTTCTTCACTATCATGAACATGCTCTCTGTACTCAATACCTTCTTTATTAAACATGAATAAAATGTTGACAGCCATCCATCGTCTTTCCCAAATTGCAGAGATGCTAACAAGCTTAATTCTGAAACAAAACATTATGCCTAGATCATTTAGGGCTGGGTTTTGAAATGAGAAAAATATTTATATGTTGTAAGATCTAAGAGAAAACATGTTTCATAGCCAAGTATATTGTTTAAAGCATTCCTTATTACGTAAAAGCCAACCACTGGTACTTGGAATCGAACACCCACTAAATCACAAAAAACCCACACGTAGTCCTAGGGGAAGGTGCCACCCCCAACCAATGAAGGATAAGGTGTGGAAAGACTTAAATAAAGGAAGAATGAACTTTATCCAGAAATGATCTGCATCAAATAAATTATCGATACACAAGTTGACAAATAGGAGATCCTTTCAGCAGATTGAACCTGAAGATGACAAATTAATAAACCTAAAGTGATGCATATCAAACTTAAAACTCATGCAGCTAACCTGTAAAAAATTCACTACAGTTGGAAACAACAAAAATTTCCATTACGTTAGAATTCTGATCACAACCTAGGAAATGGACGAGAAGCTTGAAAAAGCTGAAAACCATTAGCAAAAAGTGAAACAACCTTTTTGGCAATTATTAAGATTTGTTGGCTTAAGTAGGTGAGATTTCTCAGATACAAAAATACATCTTGCATTGAAATGGAACATTACAAGGAAGAACAATGAAAATATTCCACCTAAATTATTGGAGCAAGGCCTTATAATTCCATTTGGACATGGGACACAGGTTTCAAGTGTCCGAAAGTGGGCAAGATGACAACTTTTATGCTAAAGGATGGGGTTTATGGATATTATATGTTAAGCGTATGTGCATGTGCATGTGCATGTGCATGTGCATAGGGCATTTGTATGATATTTATTTCAATTACTCCCTTGAGTTATTCTAGATATTCTAAACCTCGTTCTTCAACTATGATGATTTTCAAAATGTCTAAGCTAAGTGTCATGTCCAAATGTCCAATGTGGAAATTTTGTAAAAATGGTGTGAATTGGTAATAGTCAACAGGATGTTTTCCATCCAAATAACATTTTTACCCCATGCTCAAACACACCAAGCTACAGACTTTCCATGTTTCCTAAAAGTACTTGAGTGTACTGAAACTATCACATGGCAGACACCTTTCTAGTGCGTACGTACACGCGCAAAGGCATGCTCACTGCACAACATGCGCGCACAGGAGAGAGAGAGAGAGAGAGAGAGAGAGAGAGAGAGAGAGAGAGAGAGAGAGAGAGAGAGAGAGAGTCCACATTGTATAACTTTATATCATTATGATTTAAAACATCTACATTGCTTCATAATACCTTCCTCACAAGTTAGCATGTGATTGTCAACCAAACATTCCAAAGCCTGCAAGATATTGAAAATACAAAAGTATTAGAGAAAGCAATATTTTCTGGTTGATAAAGAAAGACAAATTTGCAGTCCACTATCCTCGAGAGGGATACAATCTCCCCTCCCTTAATCACATCTTGAGGGAAAAGACAAAGGAAAAAAACAAGAACTGATTTGTAAATTAATTCTAAATATGAGAAAACCTAACAAGTTTAGGTACAAAATTCCTAAAAGACGCATGGACTCTATTAGAGTAGTTTTATGCAGCAGCAAAAATTCAACAGTGCTACAACAATGGGATGCAGAAAAAAAAGGAAAGAACAGGTGTGGGTCTGAAAATTTAACAGTGCTACAACATTGGATGGGGAAACAAACAAAGGAAAGAAAAGAAAGAAAAGGTGTGGGTCTCATGCTCCTTTCCATTTGGAAAATCCTCCACAACCTTAAGAACAAGTTCTTTCACTGGCTTCAAATTTCTTGCGAGGACTGCAAGTGGATGAGGTTTGATTGAATCCTACCATATCTACCTAAGCAGAGGAAGGATTTGGATCTCAACATGATCTGGCTATCTCAAAATTGGGATTCATTTCTTAGATAGGTGCTCAGATCAAAATTTTCCTTGATCTCTTAATTTAAACTTTGGACTCTTTAGCTACATGAGCTGTGGGAACAGGCACATTCTTCAACATTCATTATAACTTTGCATCATCAAGTTGCAATCACTAAAACGGTTGTGAGCAAAAGTTAAACGTATAGGATCATACATGAACTAGATTTAGAAAGATTTAATTTGTATTTCCAGCCATAATAGCGTACACGATTTAAGTGAGATATTAAATGAATCAACTCCCCAGATATCCATATTTGGTCCATCTAGTTATCCATATATGGCCCATCTATCATTCAGCATGTTAAACGGTTGCATGTTAGATGAAATAAATATAGGAATATTCAAATTCAGTCAGGTATGGCCAGCCCAAGGGCAGGACCTGCCTTTTAGCTTGCATTTAATCCCTTAAATGCCTAAATGGCAGGTGCATTAATCATACAAAACAGATTATTATATAGCTTCAGAAAGTCCAATTGAATTGCTTCAGTAATAAATATACACTTATACCCTTCACTGTTACACATCTAAATAACTATAGCGTCTCAATACCAATTTGAAGGATATGATTTGCTATCAATTGTGTAAGAAACAGATTTAAAACCAGAAGCATGACAGTATATAACTAGACAAAGCCGTCTTACTGCAAATAAACATGACACAAGAAGTCTGCACATAAAGTAAGAATGTCTATAACCTGTTTGCATTTCACAACTCGATTATGAGTCCACATGTAGGATCAAAATGATTATTAACAACATGTTCAGTACCAAATGGGGTCGTGTGGTAACTAAATATTTAAACCACATAGGTCAAGGATCAAGGTAAGGTATTACAGGTGTTTGGATACTAACTACTAAGCTTATAGCAAAAGCTATTTCCAAGAAGAAAAACAACGACGGCCAGAAGCACATAACTAGCTAAGGCATGCATAATGCCCATTTTTAGCTGCCAAGATTAGACTAATTGCTCAAGCAGATGTGTAAATGCTGCAAATTGGGTTATGTTGTATAGCGCAAAATGAATGCGATTCTAACATATATTGTTATCTAGTATCTACATTAGTCACTTAACCATCCAAGTTTCAGGAAACTTAGAAGAATGATAATAGTTGAAAAGGTTAATATCTACTTGAGCCATAGGAGGGGTCTCAAGCCGCCAAGGAAACATACTTGGGACTATTACCTAGCTTCCCTTCAGTTGCCTTCTACAGGGAGTTCACGTAGTTATGTAGGCTATTGAGGTTGATATCAATCATGAGTTTTGTCATTTCCCAACCTAGCCTGCTTAACTTGGGTCTTCCTATAGCTCACTGCATTTTGACAAAACGGCTTAAAGAAGAGAATTAATTAAGTATACACAGCAGAGCATATAGCTTTATCAAAGATTTGAGAAAATCTTACAACTGACTATTAACCTGGCATAATAAGATAAAAAATCTTGATGAAACTAACAACAAGAAAGGGTTTGTCATAAATCCTAGAAGGTCAATTGCTGCGCAGAGAAATCTATGTTCTTCCGTTTAACCTTTAATGTCATGTAGTCAAATACGACTCTCATAAAGAAATCAAAGGAGAATTATTTGAATTGTGGACTCTCATGCTATGTAATATAAAGAACAATTTATAAGCATTTTAAGGAAGGAAGTTCTTGCTTATGATTCTTCTGCTAAACTACGCTTATGATTCTTCTGCTAAACTACAAGGAAATCTTATACATCTGCATCACTTCGAAGTTCCAACCACAGCAATCAATGATGATACTCTAGAAATGAAGTTTCTACAAAATTTACCATATCTACATACCTCATAACATAAGGGGTCAGCCTTAATAGCCGCCTTGTACCTTTTAAGCACAAAAAGAAAAATATAAGCAACAGACACCTCAGAAAAATGAAAAATATCATGCATAATTAAATGCAAAAATCAACTCAATAAACAACTCAACTTCAAAAAACAAGACACTGTTCCGTATTCTCAAAGCCTCAACTTGAAATTCATGATAAACATAAGAGATGAAGATAAAATTCTGGTACTGAATCAAATGTTCTAAACCAAAAGCTACCTGACACTGGGTGTCAGGAGTTGCACATGGAAACAGTATGCAAGTAGGTTTTGAGTTTGTGTGGCAGGCAACAGAAGTTTCTTGTAATCAGTTATATCTTTATATACACTAATTATTATATATGCTTCATTTATAATACAGTTAAACAAGGAATGTTCAGTGTGATGCTTCCTAAAAACTCAGAAAAGGTGATGTACGAAACTAACGATATACTCTCATTCTAAAGATGCTGTGATGCAGGTATTAATCGCCTTTCCTACTGAAAAATAGATAACCGTTGCATATTGAGAACACATAAGTGTTTGTAACTAGCTGAAGTGATCCATGAGAGAGAGATACCACCCAACTGCTTGAAGCTATAAGCATAAAAACTACTGAAACGATTAAAAAAATAAAACACTATTTTTCACAAAAATCATCAGCAAACGTGAAGAGAGGAAAATCATTTGAACTGAATAAAGAGAATAACCAAATCTAACTATCCTCAGTGCTGATGAATAAAGAAATATTATCAGTCACCATAATCGAGCTAGAGCACGATTTTGCAGAGCTTCGTACGCCTTGCCACGCAAATAACATATGGCCGACATGATCTACTAATAAAAAATGACAAAGTCAGTAATTCAGTCTCAAAAACAATGATATAAGATTGCAAAATGAAAAAAAAATCCTACATTTATTTCATGATCCTCACTATCTTTATCCAAGTACATCCCCCTGCCACACTCCTGATCCTGAACATTCCCGTGCTCATCCACTTTCGCATCCCCAAGCATAACCAAACACTGGTGCCAATCTTTCAATTCCTCCTAATTAAGCAAAAAAAACAACAGTCAACAAGATTTCAATCTTGATATATGCCTTAAGCTGAGTTGCAACCTAAAACAGTTTTTTTAAAGTAATTTGCAAATTTACAATTCCATAGGACTCGAATGTAAAAAGTAACAGTACACAAGTGAGCTACAGGCTGACTATTGAACTTTTTCCCTCCCCGAGTAATCCAATTATTGAACTGTCTTAGCTTTTGCACAAATCCCTTGTTTAGTACTCATTAAGAGCATCTCCAAGAGATCCCTTGGATGTCCCTTAATTTAGGCGGAACTTTAAGGAAGGGGTTGGTTCTCCTCCAATGGTCCCCCTTAAAAGTACCCTACCCCTTAATTAATTATGTTTAGTTTTTAAATTTTATAGATTATGATTTAATTAAATATGTAGTTTATTTATAAATGAATAAATAATTAAATATTAATAACTAAAAATAATTAATTAATTAATTTAAATTAAGAAATTACCTTATATAATCATTAAATTAATTAATCATATTAAAATTTAATTAACTTAATTAAATTAACTATACATTAACTTAATTATATTAATAACTAAAAAATATTAATCAAATTAAATTAACTATACATTAACTTAATTATATTATTTTAAACTAACTATTTATTAACTAAATTTAATTAACTATAAATTAACTCTAAAATAAAATATATTAATATAAAATTATAAGGGGAAGGTTAAGGGACTTTAACCTTCCCCTTAATTGGATGAGGAAGTTAAGGGACATGAGGTTGAAGGGGAAATTTTTCGGCCCGTTGGAGCTCATCTCCCCTAAAAATCCCCAAATTTAGCTAAGGGGCCGGATTTTTCCGGCCCCTTGGAGATGCTCTAAGGGTAAATTAAACTAGACCCCAAGAACTTTCAGTGTTTTGTAGTAAACCCCCAAAAAATTTTCAAAATTGCAATAAATCCCCAATAACTTTTGGAATTGTTGAAAACTCCCCCAATAAATTTCCGCATTTTTGCAGATAACCCCATAAACTAGAACCAGGGAACAACATATAACGACATTTTGAAAGTCATTGAGGGTTTTGTGTAACTTATCCAAAACCTATTGGGGATTTTCTGCAAGAGGGGGCTATTGGGGGTTTATTGTGATTTTGAAAGTAATTGCGGTTACTACAAAACGATTAAAGTTATTGGGGGTCTAGTGTAATTTACCCTTAAAATGTCTTATCTTTTCGACAAATTCCTTCTTTTAGTAGTTATCAATTGCCAATTTCTACATTATTCTCCTAGCTATCAACAATATCAAGAGCTAGGGTTAGGGTTTCTTACAAGGCATTTGGCGGCCAGATACCGAACCCGTAGATCTCTCAGCACGATCTGAGACGAGTTGAGGACGTGGAGAGCTCGGCGGTGCTGGCGGCGAGGAACAGGGCCTGGCCTGCCATGTAGACGTCGGCGGGGTCGCCTGGTGGCGGCGGCGACCTTATCGGAGAAGAAGATGGCGGCGGAGTAGAGATGCTTGCTCAAGCTATCGCGGACCACCGCTCGGAGTCTCTCGACCGCTTCCTCCTTCATCGTCGTTGGCGGGGTTTTTCTTTATTTCTCTTTTTTTTAATTTATTTATTTGGGGGAGGATGAAGTTGAAATGAGAGGGAAATGGGGAGAGATTTGAAGGGGTTTTTTGGATTTTAGGGTTTTACGTCGGAGCGATTGGGTGGGTAGGGGTTGCGGGGCCCAGTGGGCTATTTTATGTTTTGGGCTGGGTGGCCCATAGATGAAAATCAGGTAAATATCATTTACTGGATAACTATCGGATAAAATAAGTTTTTGCTACTGCTGAATTACATGTATTATTAGTGGGGGAATTGCTTAATTGTATGTGCCATTCGGAGGGAAAATGAATTAAATATGGACATCTCACAAGAAAGAGAGATGCATGCATTTTTTTTTTTTTAATTTTTGAAAAACAAAATTTCATTTCTCATGCCAAAGAGTCTTTTGGATTGGGAATTAGAGATCCTTGAAAGTATATACTGTAAAGACTAGCTTTTTTAATAAGTAATAATAATAATAATAATAATTGAAGGTAACCTTGGATCCAATGAAATGAAAATCTCTCTAACCAAAAAATGTTGGGCTCTGAAGCCTCCATTTGGGGTCCGAGGAAACACTAAATCGTTGAGTGAGAAGGTCACACAAACACAAAATTAACAGCACGAACACAAATAATAAATTTTACGTGGTTCGGCAAGTTGCATACGTCCAAAGGGTAAGAAGGGAATGAGTTTTCACTAATAGAGAAGAGAGTACAAATAGAGATTACAAAATCACTCAAAATCTCTCAAACAAAGCTCTCAAATCTCTCACACAAACCCCAAACAAATTGCTCAGAAAACTCTCTTTTCTGTGCACCAAATAACCTCTTTTCAACCTTGCTCAAACCCTAAAAAAATATGTTTCAATATATATCAAAGCACAAACCAAATCAGAACAGGAAACTAAAAACAGGCCCAAACCCGATTGGCGGTCGACGTCAGAAAACATCACGGTCGACAGACCAGAAAGACAGAAACAAAAAATCGATTATAGAGTTTGGTGGTCGACCGTCGAAATCGTCGCGGTCGACCAGCCAAAAATCCAGAACCTATACCAAGTCGTGCACGTTTCTGGTCGACCACCACTTGTCTCGCGGTCGACCGAACAGCACCAAAAATAATTCTTGCGTTGTTTTTCTTGTTCTTCTCAACTGTTTTCGCCGTTTCTACAATTCTCCACCTCGGTGAAGTTTTTTCAAAACTGAGCCGACACCAACCAAACCAAACATCCCACTTGTTACGTCCAGTACGAAGTGAAATTAATTCACGATAACAGACTCAATCCACAACAAGTCGAGAACCCAAACGAGAATGCGAACAAACACCAAAATATCGGTATCAACTCATTAAACTGGTTGTATCAAAATGACTATCTACGTATCCTCTTGTCCAAGGAATCAAGCGATTCAAGCCTCACGTAGTACACCCAAATGGTCGTAAAAGACCTCAATCAACTAGAAGGATTCTCAATTCTTTACCAACTTCACGATCATCACCAACAAATCTGCAGCTAATAACATTCCTAATGGCCTCAAAGTGAAAAGATAAACTCTCTTCCAAACTTGCATCTCTCCACATCAAATCTGTCTTGCAGCTTAACCCCTCAACCCTATATGTAGAAGAAACACAATTACCAAACACCTCCACCTGAGGTGAACCAACGACCATAGCCCAATCTGAACTGTGTCCACCTACTGCACTCGATTCATGATCTTCAAACTCGTCATCTATATCCACACCAACATGATTCTCAATCTGTATCACCTCAGCTGGATTCTCAAACGATACAGAACGATCTGGAGAACGTGGAGTAATCTCCATCCAATGTGAATCAGCATTACTCTCCACCTACCGTGATATACCAGTGATCTGTCTAGCACTCTCCACCTGCTGAGAGTCAAAAATGACACTACTGCTTAGAACAATCTTCTTATCATCAGAGTCCCATAACTTGTAGCCAAACATACATCTGAATCCCAAATGTACACTCGGATCAAATTTCATATCCTTGATGTGATAATATGTTGGGCGCCCAAATATCCGAAGCAACCTAAATTCTGAAGCAACTCTAACAGACTCAAATACTCCAATCGCAGCAGATGGCAACCTACGAATAAGATGACTCAAATATATCAAAGCCTCAGTACTAAAACTCTTCTGCAAACTTCTGCTTGACATAAAACATCGATCTTCCTCCAGTAAGGAACAGCTCATCAAATCTGTCACATTATCTCGTTGCCCCAAAGTTTCATTTCCAATGAAGTATCTCAAACTGCCTTGAACTTGGCACAAATGCAGAAACAAATCTCTCTTGTACTTTCTGTCTGTCTTGGTCTCTATACACTTCTTCCACCAGTTGTTGACTACTTGGACTTCACTCAAACAGGACTTGGCTATAACCCAAAAATACCTAGAATAGTCTTCAACACAGAAAACCAAATACATATTACCTCTCAATGATGCCTCCTTGGAAGGCCCCCAAACGCCCATGTGAACACCATCTAGAAAGCCCTTAGCTCGGTGAATAGAAGTGTTAAACTTCACCTTGTTCTTCTTACTCACATCAATATGTTCACAGGTCTTCAATCTGCAGGTCAAAGCACCTCTCACCAATCCATGCACGAAGTCAACACTCGAATGTCCCAACCTCCTCAAACGCCACAGTCTAGCCAAATCAATAGAAGTCGTTGGCGCTCAACCTGTCACTGTACTTCCAGTCAAATAGTACAAGTTATTCTTCCTGATACACTTCATCACAATTATGGACCCCTTTGTGACCTTTAGAATTACATTCTCTAAGATCACCCTATATCATGTTGCCTTCAAAGTTCTAAGTGAAATGATGTTTTTCTCAACTGCGGAACGAATCTTACTTCCTTCAACTTCTTAGTCACCCCATCACACATCCTGATCCGAACTGTTCCAATACCATCAATAGGGTATTCATGATCATTGCCCATGAACATGACATCCCCTCTTTTCAACTCCTCAAAGCTAGAGAACCAATCTCTCCTAGGGCAAATATGGTATGAAGCACCTGAATCCAACATCCACTTTATAGATCCGGCATAACAAACTGATGGTAGTGTTGGGCATGATTAGCCCGAAGAATTCGAATCTGAATTGTCGTCACTAGCTTTGGCAACATTCACCTCCAAAACTTGTACGGCTTTCCCCTTATTCTTCACGGCTCTATCCTTTAACTTTGGGCATTCAGACATCCAATGTCTATCTTCTTTGCAAAAAGCACATTGATTTCTACCAACTAAAGGATGTGCTCCTCTAGACTACGATCTCTTATTTCGGTTTGGACTTTTCCCTCTTGCGGTCAATGCCTCTGCTATTGTATCATTAGAAGACTCCTTGTCCTTCTTCCTTTGCTGATAATTCACAAGAGCAGTGATAACCTCACTATACAAAAGAGATGTCTTTTCATTAATTAGGGTAAGAACGAATGTCTCATATTCCTCAACAGGAAAGGAACTAAAAAACAACAATGCCTTATCCTCATCCTCGATCACGACATCCACATTCACCAAAATCGTAAGAAGCTTCGTGTAGTTGTTCATGTGATCACTAATTGAGATTCTCTTCTTCAACTGGAAACGGTAAAGTCTCCTCTTCAAATGCAAGTGATTTTCAACACTCTTTGTCAATTACTTGCTTTCAAGAATCTCCCAAATCTTCTTTGCAGAAGTCTCACTGATCATATCATATTTTAGATCATGTGTTTAACAAGACCTAATGACACCACACGTCGTCTGATTCATCTTTTTCCTAACCTTTTTTCAATATCATTCGGCTTGCCATCTAATTCTAAAGTATCCTCTAAATTTTGCGCGTTCAACGCATCCAAAACCTCACATCTCCATAAATCAAAGTTGTTTGTGCTATTAAACTTCTCCACATCTATCTTTGTAGAGTGGATATTCAAACATTGAATAGTCTTCACGCCAGAAGTACCACTCTCAACACCCGATTCATCTTTTTTCCCAGCCATCTTCCTCAAAGTACCAACAAATTAATGTGGAACAAACTAAAAAATAGATCCAAACTAATAAAAGGTAGATTTTTTTACCAAAAAAACCCACCTTTATCTCCAATTGAAGTCCTCAAAGAGCTTCCAAAGCGATCTACTCCTCCACCAAACCCCAAGCGTAGCCTGAAGCTCTGATACCACTTGTTGGGCTCTGAAGCCTTTTTTTGAGGTCCGAGGAAACACGAAATCACCGAGAGAGAACGTCACACAAACACAAAATTAACAGCACGAACACAAACAACGAATTTTACGTGGTTCGGTAAGTTGCTTATGTCCACGAGGTAAGAAGGGGATGTGTTTTCACTAATAGAGAAGAGAGTACAAATAGATATTACAAAATCACTCAAAATCTCTCAAACAAATCTCTCAAATCTCTCATACAAATCCCAAACAAATTGCTCAAAAAATTCTTTTTTCTGTGCACCAAATAACTTCTTTTCAACCTTGCTCTAACCCTAAAAAATTGTATTTCAATATATATCAAAACACAAACCAAATCAGAACAGAAAACTAAAAACAAGCCCAAACCCGATTGGCGGTCGACCGCAGAAATCATCGCGATCGACAGAGCAGAAAGACAGAAACCAAAAATCAATTACAGGATTTGGCGGTCGACCGTCGAAATCGTCGCGATCGATTGGCCAAAAATCCAGAACTTGTACCAAGTCGTGCATGTTTCCGATCGACCGCCACTTGTCTCACAGTTGACCGAACAACACCAAAAATGATTCATGCGTTGTTTTTCCTGTTCTTCTCAACTGTTTTCACTATTTCTACAAAAAAATCATATCATATCATATTATATCATATCATTTTTCAAATTCCTTATAAACGTATGTGTAGGGTGTAAATTTTGATCTCCCGAAAACAGGGAACTTCGTTTGTATTGATAAGAACGGATTATTACAAACTAATAATCAAATGTTTACAACAGAAGCAGAGGGAATGCCCTCCTTGTTTAACGTGGGTTCCTCGGTGGCGATAGGACGCCTTGCTCGGTGCTCATGCCGAGTATGCTTCCCTTGGACGATCCGATCGAAGTTGCTGCCGGAGCTTCAGTTCTTAAATGAGGGAGCCTTTGGCAAAGGTCTAGGTTCAACCTTTGGGAGATTAACCAGCAGAATATGCAACAGCCAATCCCCCCTTCATGCTGGCTGAAGATGGGTTTTAATAGGCAAGGGATGGCATGAGCCATCCCTTGATTCGTGGGATTTGACCACTAATAGAGGTGAGGGAGTCAGCTGCCCTAGCTGTGGGATGTGACCACTCAGGGGGTCCTGTCAGCCGCTCTAGCTGTAGGATGCGACCACTTAGGGGGTCCTGTCAGCCGCCCTATTCTTGCTAGGTGAGGAGCGTCATGCTTTCTCCCTTGATTTGTGGGATTTGACCACTGATGTAACTGTTCTCATACTCCAAGTGGGCAGTTGACAGTGAGTTGGCGAGTCTGCAGCTTGGGTCTGCAGGCGAGCTTGGGTCTACAGGCGAGCTTACAGGCGAACTAGGTCTGCAGGCGAGCTTATGACTGCAGGCAAACTTGGGTCTGCAGGCGAGCTTGATCGTGCAGGCAAAATTCGAGCTGCAGGCGAGCTCCTGAGCATGGATCGAAGAATAGGCCGTAACTTTCAAACCGTAAGTCGGAATTGGACGAATTATATATGAAAATCGCCTATCTCGACGAGATGGAGCCATCCGAACCGAGCCAAAGGCTTCGGTTCGCTTCTTCCGTTTCGTCAAATTCCTTACGGTTTGGGAGATATCTTCGTTTTCCCCTTTTTATCAGTGTTTTTCCCCTTTTTGCTATTTCGGGCGAGGTTTTTAGCAGTTTTGTTCTGAACTTCTCTGGTAAGGATTTAAAGGTAATTTTTATTGCCTACAGTATGAGTTTAGAAAAAAATTCATGGACAAAAATACTCTTGATCAAAATTATTTCAATCATATCATATTACCTAATCTAATACTATTGTAAAAGTATGAAGGATGTTAAAACTTCTATTTTTAAAATATTCTTCAATTTGTGAGTACAATTGTAAATGTGTCATTTATATTCTTATGGTTATCAATATAATTTGGTGTTCTTCATGACGAAACAACAATATGAATACATACACACGTACATTGATGCAAAATCTAAATATCTATCCACTTATTTACTGTTGGATCCTGTATGCAATGCGCAAATCACTAGGGAGAATAGTGCTTTATAAAAATTTATTGCAAAATTGAAAATAACTATGCAGCGGAATAAGATTATATTAACACAATTACTCAAACCAGAAAAACACAATCGCAAACACGAGGATTTATCTTGGTTCTGTCTTCCCGACCTATATCCAGTCCCCAAGCAACCCACTTGAGATTTTTCACTATTCTTGAATTTCCTTATAAGAATAACTCCTGCATAACCTTGACAATGTCATTGCCAAAATGCAAACCCTTTCTCAAATCAAAGAAAGACTTTTATTCCCTCAAATCAGAGAGAACTTTTCCTCTTCCCTCAAACCAGAGAGAACTTTTCTTGATGAAGATTACAACAATCTTATAAACCTTGATGTGTAGTGATCTTAATTGATTTGTGGCTAATAGGAATTCTCAATATTTTGCCTCACTAAATCTAGGAATTTTGGACAATAAGGCTATAAAGAGAGTTTTTTTCAGAATTTTAGAGATTTTCAAAAGTCAAAGCATAATAAATCTTGTTTATCATCTTTTCAAATGAGAAAGCCATGCCTATTTATAGAAATCTTAGGTTGACATAAAGGGTTTGAAAATAAATTTGAAAACCAAAATATAACAGTAACTAACCAAAATTCATACACTTAACAGTCAAAAACTACCATTATAAGTCAACTAAAGTGTGGATAAGTCGACTGGCCAGAGAGATTTTAATTTTGAGCAAACAAGCTAGTCGGTCGCCTGCTATAGTGACCAGTCGACTGACCAGAAAAGCAAAATCAATAACACACACTAAAATGGACATAACTTCTTCCTACGACATCTGAATTGAGTGATTTTGGATGCGTTGGATGCGTATTTCAAATATCTACTTGATGAATCCAAAATCATCACAATACAATGCTCTTGTAATTTTATATAAAATTTCAAAGTTAATATGTCACTAAAACCTGTTACTTTTACTGCAGAAAATCTATGTTTTTATTAGTTCTTTTATAAATCGACTAGGGGTATCATTAGTCAAATAGGGGACTTAGAACTTATAAACTAAGTTATGTTTTTTTTTGTGTGTGCATCAAGGCTTTTAACAATCTAAAATAAAATAAAAGTTACAATATGAAGTCTAACTTTATCTTGATTTCTTTTCAGCATTGCTTGATCAACTTGAATGATGTAGCAGGATTTATCTTTTGACGTTGCAATAATCAAGTTAGCTAAACACACAATATATTTGTATCATCAAAACATACCTAACCAACATTCCTTATCACATACCGACTAAGTATCCATTTAATTACACCATCATAACACACCATTAATGTTCTTAATATCCTCATCAACCTTGGAGTAGAACTCCGCCAGAAGAGCTCGTCGGTCTACAAGATCTAATGTCATCCTAGAAAGGAGAAATGATCACCGGAAAAAGATAGGCGCGGAAGATGTTTTCACAGAAGGGAATTTCAAAAGGTAATAACCACCATCTCCATGGCCTGGCTCTATATATAGGCAGTTGGATCCCTAGCTGCCGGAATTTGAATGGCCGGATCAAACTTTGTCCAACGGTCAAGATTAATTCTTAGAATCCGAAGCGACACCTCAATGATCAAGGCGCAACCTACTTACCTTGAATAACCCACAATCTGCCATGAAAAGCGGAGCTGGGGCAGTCAAAAAGAATATGTGGTGACGTCAATCATGTAAAATCTGGAAAAACTTTTCACTTCCCTCATTTAATGCACACCCACGTCCGTCCAAAAGCTGCTCTCATTTCACTCGGACCCGGCCCAAGCCAACTCCAAGCGAAATGAGCCAACTATTATGGTGTTCTTAGTTGTCAAAGTACGGCCTTTTGCCAACAATGGACATGTGTCCCCCTGTGTGCACCGTTCAAATCAAATTAACGGTCAGGACCACCAAGGATCCTGACTTAGTCGACTCGCCTAGTCAACATCTCCTTAGGTCGACTCGAAGGGCGATACTTATCAGTTCTCTCGTCGAAGACGACTCGCTACGAGCCCACTCGACTAGTTATTCGACGCTACGCTGGGTCAACTCGAAAGGCGTTACTTCTCGACCAATGTAAAGGACGACTTCAACCTCGAAGCTCCCCCGCTGACAACGCATCGTCGTCATATTTAATGCTTAGCAGGTGTCATCATGCCTCTAGCCTCGATAGTCTTCATGACTCATTGAGCCACGTCGACACCGCCATACCCCCGATCACTTCACATTAAATGCTGAGGTGACCTCTCCTCCACTCGTCGACTGATACCTGTAAAGTAGGTGCTGACGTAGCCGCCAGGCCATACTCATTTGCCGCCATCCTGTACTCGGTCGAGATTACCATTCTACATTTTTCCACCGCTATAAATAGAGGTATTATTCTAAGCTATAGGAGAGATATATCTAAAAATTCTATTACACTACACTTTAGAACTCACAAGTTCATCATTTTCCCACTCAAGTCCATCAAATGACTTAATTGTCGTAGGAACAACTGGGGAACTAGTCCCCGTTTGAGTTGCTATTGGTGCAGGCTGAAGCTACTCGACTCAAAATTAGATATTTAGAGAAGTTAGCGGCCACCTAATCAACCTCACTCTCATTATATTATATGTTTGATTATTAACATCAACAAATTTTATTGTAGCTTATTCTCTCACCTGCTTACAAGTATTAAAGCTTACAGTTTTTCATGGAATAGGATCATTCTAAAAAAAATGATCTTTCATTTTCAATTTATACATAAACCACATTGAAAGTGTTTTTTACTGCAATTAACCACTTGAGCCCACTTTTTTGACCTGTTTGGATGGAGGGTAGAGAGGAAGAGGGGAAGAGAAATATAATTTTAACATTGTTTCAGAGTTACACTTAGTCACTTAGGAGGGTAGAGAAGAGGAATGATGAGAAAATTTGTGCCAAAATGTTACACCACAAATTGGGGGGTAATGAAGGGGAAGGGAAGGAAGAGGAATTTTTTCTGTTCCTTCCCTTCCCTAATGGTGTGTTTGGGAGTTTACTAAGGGAAGGGAAGGAAAGGTAAACAACGGGAAGGGAAGGGAAGGGAAGGGAAGAGAATTGTAATATGTTGTTTGGGAGTTGAGTAAGGTGAATGAAGGTGAAAGGAAGTAAATATATGTAAATTTACATAAATGACTTTATACTAATAACACATCAGGGGGGGGGGGAGAAAACCAAGTAATTTTACCCTCTGTTCCCCTTCCTTCCTCCTCTCTACCCTCCTTAAAAAAATTCCCAAACAAGGTGAAAGTTGTATTTCACTTCCCCTCCCCCTCTCTACCCTCCATCCAAACAGGGCATAAGTGAACTCCCAAACATACCATTAGGTTAATTTTTTCCTGTTGTGGTAATAATTTGGTTGCCAAATACCAAATATAATGGAGAGATGGTCCTTAATTGAGGTTAGATAGGATCAATTAACTTTAATCGTAAAGTGGGTCTAGGTGTTTGATCGTAACAAAAAATACTTTAAAGATGGTTTATGTATTACAAATTAAAAATGAAATGTGGTTTCTATATAATGACCTTATTTTAAATGTGGTTTCTAGGTAAAAAACCTACAGTTTATATACATGGTCATATTTTCACTGCTTTGTTTAATGTATAGTATGACAGTTGTATATTAGTCCTCCTTGACTGATAAAATCATAAGCATACAATACAATTCTATTTTGTTATTCGCTGGCACCCTTAATTTTTCTGTTAATATTTCTTTTATTTTTTTTGTCTCTACTGAAAACATCTAATTAATAGAATAATCACGGTACGGTCGCACCAAATCTCATTAGCTCACGGACGGGCCAAACAAACCACCCCGTTCAGATACCCCCTCGAAGTAACATAAACAATCCTACACCCACAAAAAGGACAAAATACAAGCAATTTTAGTCGACGCGCTCCCCTCTAATAAGCCCTCACTCAATACCGGCAATCCCCCTCTCTCTCTCATCAAACCGAAGAGGAGAGAGAAAGTGAACCGAAGATGGAGAACTCGGCGGTAGCTTTCGTAGCGCTGCTTCTGTGTGTCGGTGTCGGCCGAGTCGTATCGGACGCTTCAGATCACCGTTACAAAACGGGGGATCCGGTGCCTTTTTATGCTAACAAGGTCGGCCCTTTCCATAACCCTAGGTAAATTTCTTGAATCTGGTGAAAGCTTGCTAGATCTTAGATCATGTGTTGTTGTTGTTGTTGTTGTTCGATCTGAGAATGTCTATGGTTTAGCGAACTGATCTTTGACTTGACTTCGGATCGGGGAGGTTTTTTTTTATTTTATTTTATCAATTTTGGTTTTTTCGTTGGAGATTATGATTTGCGAATTGTGGCTTTAGTTTGTGAAGCAGTTATTATTACTTAGAAGCTAGGGAATCTCTAAATTTAGAGAGTGTTGACATTGTTTTTTCCTCAAATTTCATCGGGAGTAGAAAATTTCTTCTCTAAATTGCTGGGAGCTGAGATTTTTTTATTTTTTGGAATTTTTACATATATTTTGTTGGAATTGGTCTAGGATTTTTTTTTCCTTTTTTAAAATCAGGTTCCTATTAAAGCTCTTTGGAAGGAGATGGGGGATAATTTTTCATTGTCATTTGAGGGATTTCATGTCAAGTTATTTAATAATTGCTTTGCTCGAAGAAATGCAAAATCTTTTTGGAGAAACACATCCAAGCAGCTGAATCTTTCCACAAAGAAATTATGATAAAGGTGGATGGAAGGATTCAAACTTTTCCATTTGTGAACACCGCTTCATACTATGTTTTTGCTATGTGGACACATACGAGGATATCGCATACTTTAAGCTTACTGCGCTCATTACTAATGAAAGAATTCGGTGCGTTGATCCCAGTTGTTCAGCATTCAGTGGTTCATATAATTTGATATTTATTTTATTAGTGCTGTATACTTGTATATACTCTTAAGACTTCAGCACGGGAAATCGTATTTATTGCCCACAATGATAATGTACATGCACTAATTTTAGTTGTTTCATGTTTTCAGCGAGACATATCGATACTTTGATCTCCCCTTCTGTGCTCCAGGTTGGTTTCTGGTTCATATGCTACCCTTTATAGTCTTTATCTTCAATGCCACATTCTACTGTTTCTTGATTGGTGCGCCGATATATAACAGAGCATGTTCGTGACAAATCGGAGGCCCTTGGTGAAGTTCTGAATGGTGACAGGCTTGTTGATGCTCCTTACAAGCTTGACTTCCGAGTTGACTTGGACTCGAAGTCCATATGCAGGAAGGAACTGACAAAGGAAGATGTAGCTCAGTTCCGGAGTGCCCTCCAAAAGGATTACTACTTCCAGATGTATTACGATGATCTCCCCATCTGGGGATTCATTGGAAAGGTGGATAAGGAGGGAAAGGTTGATCCAAGTGACTACAAATACTACCTTTATAGGCACATCCACTTTGATGTCTCTTACAACAACGATCGAGTGATTGAGATCAATATCCATACTGATATAAGTGCAATGTTAGATGTTACCGAGGACAGAGATGTGGAGGTTGAGTTTTTGTACTCAGTTAAGTGGAAGGAGACTCCCACACCATTTGAGAAGAGGATGGAGAAATACTCTCAGTCTTCGTCAATGCCTCACCACTTGGAGATCCACTGGTTTTCGATTATTAATTCGTGTGTCACAGTTCTTCTTTTGACAGGGTTCCTCGCTACAATTCTTATGAGGGTTCTGAAGAATGACTTTGTCAAGTGAGTAATATTTAAAATCTTAACATTAGCTCTTCTTTTCCCCCCCTGGGTTAGGTCCTAGAATTAGCCATTATATTAGAGTATTATGGACTTTATTAAATTAGATTTCTTCTCATTGTAGACTTTTATTCCATAAGATGGTTTACCAGTTATTTGGCCAGAACATTCTTCAATTTACTTGTGATGCTGGTGTATCTCAGATTAGTAACCATTGCGTCGGTGAGAACTATTGTAATCTTGTCAAAACTCAAAACAGTTCATCATGGTCGAAAATGTGTTAGTACGGTTGAAATCCTACAGAGTTTGATTCGAAACTTCAGCATAAACATTCTACTAGAGTCATAGACATGAGAAAATAAATATCATGAGTTATTATAAATGAACGATAAATAGATAATTGCCAATCACGAAAATATTGTTAATGGGGAATGTTTTACTCCATTTTCTGTTATCTGGAGTGCGATGATTAACATTTTTTAATTGCATATTTAACTGAATTGTGGAGGCATAAGATTTGTTATTGTATCAAATATCAAAAGCATGTAGAGTGCTATTGGTCTTCTATATGATTTCTGGTACATAAAATACTCTATATGTGTGTGCATGTGTGCGTGTTTATGTATATTTGTATGTATATATATGTATGTATGTAAATATGTGTGATTCATTTAGTTTTTATAATTAGGTAGTAATTATTTTAAGAACATCTCTCTGTTATTTCTTATTGAATGCAGGAATAATTTCTGTTGTTTTATTTATACTCGAGTTACTTTTTGTTAGTTATGTAATGGGATGCGTAAGGCATGAACCAATTCATGCCATTTAAACAGGTAGACTTGTGCAGATAAAGCAGATGCTAGTTAGATGTAAGCCGTGAAATTTATAATTACATGAGTTGTTAGTTTCTTGAGACCCCAGACATTTATCATCAAAACATGCCATAATGTCTATTAAGGTTGATCTCCATGCTCCCATAGTTCAATGGAAGCTTAAGAACTGTTGAACACATTACATGATAGTTATCAAGACAGGCGTGAAGATTAGACATCTATTGTCTTGTTTGGAACTTCAAGTAGCTCATATTTAACTTTAACTAAAGATTGATATTTTGTATGCAACGGTTTTTTCATTCAAAATCTTCAGCAGGCCCTTATCAGTCAGAAACGGCTTACGCATAGCCTTATAGTCATAGTGATGTGGTAAACGTGCATGATATTTTCCCTTAACTTATACATTGTGGTTGCTGCAGTAGTGCGCAGAGTAGAAATGGAATATTAGGACTGATTCTGATTGCCCTTTTATCACATTTAAGCGAAAATTACTACTATGCTTAGACAGGTACCTTGGTATTATAATCATATGTAGTTATGGTTTGAAATATTACATTGCCAGAAAAGTTTATGATTTAATTCATGCCTTTGTGAGATGTTATTACGTATGATGCTTGTAGTGCTGGATCATTAGCTCATATTTTCTTCATTTTGTTCCACATCTGAAGATATGCTCATGATGAGGAAGAAGCTGATGAGCAAGAAGAGACTGGGTGGAAATATATTCATGGAGATGTCTTTAGGTACCCAAAGAGCAAATCCTTGTTCTCTGCTTGTCTTGGCTCTGGCACTCAACTATTTGCCCTGTAAGTTCCAATCATCGTGAAGCAAGGTTATTTTTAATCAGTTTATTATCATTACTAAATGTTATATCAGGGGATATTAATTCTTTGATTTTTAATATAGTCAACTGAATTAAACTTAAAGTTCTACGAGACTGTTATTCATTTTTCTGGATGAATCTTACTCATTCTTAGAATTATTGCAGTACAATCTTCATTTTCATTCTTGCACTAGTAGGCGTATTCTACCCCTACAACCGAGGAGCTCTTTTTACTGCATTAGTTGTCATTTATGCCCTTACATCGGGCATTGCTGGTTACACCGCCACTTCTTTCTATTGTCAGCTTGAAGGAACAAACTGGGTATGTTGTAGACTGCTCACTGTACTCACATATTGTATGTTGGTTTTTACATGACTTTCCAATAACTGTCAATTTTGTGATACTTCTTGACATCCATGAGGCATCTATGGGCTCAAATTTCATATTGATGGATTTTGCCTTCGTATCTGGCAGGTGAGGAATCTACTTCTGACAGGATGTCTCTTTTGTGGGCCTTTGTTCTTAACTTTTTGCTTCTTGAACACCGTTGCCATTGCATACAACGCTACGGCAGCTTTGCCATTTGGCACAATCGTTGTTATTGTTCTTATATGGACACTGGTAACCTCGCCTTTGCTTGTTGTGGGTGGTATAGCTGGTAAAAACAGCAAAGCAGAGTTCCAGGCTCCTTGTAGGACCACCAAGTATCCTAGAGAGATTCCGCCATCGCCTTGGTACCGTGGAGCTATCCCTCAGATGGCCATGGCTGGTTTTCTTCCTTTCAGTGCCATCTACATCGAACTCTACTACATATTTGCTAGTGTGTGGGGCCACAAAATTTACACGATCTACAGCATTCTCTTCATCGTCTTCATCATCCTTCTTATTGTCACTGCCTTCATTACTGTGGCATTAACATATTTTCAGCTCGCAGCAGAAGATCATCAGTGGTGGTGGAGGTAAGATAGTCTTTTCCTTACTCATAGGCTAGTGCACCTATGCATGTACCTGCACGCACATATGTATCCTTTTAATTTGTAAAGTTATGCTCAATTTATTGCTTCTGTTGTGTTTATTATCTGCTTGTTTGACTTTCGTTAAGTTTCTCCTTGCTGCATAATTGAGTTCTATAACCTAGGTTGTTTACGTGTTCGAACTAGTAAGTATATTCATTTTCTACTACATTATATGTTTATATTCATTCTTTTTTCTGGCCCTCGCATTGTCTGGTGGATCTGGGAATTCATATTTCCTTTTTTTTTCTTCCACTTTATATTTACATTTACTAGGTCTTTCCTGTCTTCATGATTTAGAAACCTCCCGTTTCAGTCTCAGACATTCTGTTTTAATTGTCCTCAAGTGTTTTAACCAATATCACTTATATTTATTTCTACTAATTTATGGGATGCAATATGCATTGCATTTTGGATAACAACAACAGAGTGTTTATCTCAAATGTTTGGGGCCAGCTAGATGAATGCTAGTCTTCTACTCACTTCTGTTGAGGGTTTCTCCTCTAAGATAATTATCATTACATTCTTCTTAACAGTTTCTAACCAAGTTCTCTTAGGCCTACCTCTAGTCCTTCTATCTTGATTAATTATGACTTTTTCCCTTATCCTAATTGGTAAATTTAATGGCCTCCGATGCACATCTCAGTGATCTCAAGCAATACCCTCTCATTTTATCCTCGCTAGGAGCAACCCCTAACTTCCTGTATACCCTCAGTTTCTAGCCATTCCCTAGTGATCAACGCGGAATTGGGCTTCCTTAAAAAGATGATGAGCACTGACATTTCAAGATACCAAAAAGGCTCTCTCAAAGCTCACCCAAACTTCAGAATAGGAAAATATAATAGGAAACCTGAGCAATTTGTTCAATTGTCAGAAGGGGGGGGGTCTGTTAATTGTCTGTTAATTGGGGGGTTTCCAGCTTAGGCATCTCTTGAACTTTACTGTAAAGCTTCTTAACTTGGATTGCTTTCTTTAATGGGTTATTGCAGCAGCAAATATATAATCCATATCAGGTCATGATGGTAAACAGTTTCTAGTCTCTGTGGAGTCTTTACATAAGAGTTATGATGGAGATTTCCCTGGAAATGTTTGAACATGCAATTTTCAATGACGGCAGTCACGGTGGTGTAATGTAACATGTAGCACTATGCCACCAGCAAACACTTGTACATGGAACCCATTTAGTGGGCAGCTACTTTAAACATTGCAAGCCCTTCTATCAGCAAGGCTTTTGTTCAGGTGGAAGCTTCTTGTGGCCATAGACCTGTGATCCCCCTAATCAATTGTACTTTTCATAATTGAAGAGCGTTTTGCACCTTTCTAACCCCTCTGAACTTTGGGCTGTCTCACAAAGTCCGCCATAAACATACCCCCCATGACCTACACCCGAAAAAGCCCCAAACGCCCACCAATGATAATGGATCAACGAGAACATATTTCGTACACGATGAAAATAATGGGCGGCGATGTCCTTAGGACTGCTAGGGCTCCACTGGGATATTTGAAAGTTTAGGGGAGTTCTGTTAAGGCACCTAAAATCTTTAAATTTCAGGAGGGTTTCGTGGGACCCCAGCCCAAAGTTTGGGGGGTTAGTAAATTTACTCTCATGAACGTACACAGAAAGTTAAACTCTCAAGTAAGCAGCCCATTTTTATAAATTAATTCATTGCAGGTACATTTGCTTGCCATGATTTGATATCTCTTAGGCATTCTTATTGATCTAATCACCCGGTGCTTATCCTTCTCTTTTGATTGCAGGTCTTTCCTATGTGGAGGATCGACTGGACTATTCATATACGCATACTGCTTGTACTATTACTATGCTCGATCAGACATGTCAGGTTTCATGCAGACATCCTTCTTCTTCGGGTACATGGCCTGCATCTGCTATGGTTTCTTCCTCATGCTCGGCATGGTTGGGTTCAGAGCTTCCCTCTTGTTTGTTCGCCACATTTATCGATCTATCAAGTGCGAGTAGCCGTTCAACCAAGTGTTGAGGTGCTGAGTTTTTACCTGGTTCTAGATGTTATCTATTGTTTTTGTTCTAAACAATCTTGTAACGATACACAATTTATAGAACAGTATATGTTTTGTAAGGCTTGTTTTTTTTCCCTATACAAACTGATTGCTAGGCTAGGTATGTACTATCTGTTGTGTATTTACAGACGCCAAGGGAGAGTTTCGGTTATGGGTTAATTGCCGATAGACCAACTGTAATATTGTTGTTTTGAACTTATTATCGCTCTAGTTTTATTTTGTAGATATACTTACCGGGTGACGTGTCTTTTGAGGCTTTTATCCAAAGAGAGAAAATTGTTTTTCGACAAATAGACGCCCTGAGGGTAGAAGAGACAAAAAAATTTCACTCATGAGGTGTATCCTAAAAAATAAAGCTATGGGTTTGTAAGTTCAAAACAATGGAACTACAGAGACGTCTGCTCACGATTAACCCTGAAGTTCATTGATTATGCCCGCTTTTATTGCGAACAATCTTGATTTTATTATGGGCTAAAATACCACATTCTCTAACTAATAAGATCTAAAAAGTGACATTGGGGACAACAATACCTGTAAATTAATGTGGTTGTCCACTTAAACTGACTCCGGTTGCCAGAATTTTTATGTGCAAGAAAATTATGGATTTTTGTATTTATACTATTCATATCTCTCACACTTACAAATTTACCATCAAAATTAAAATATTTGCATAAAAACCAAACTCTCTTTCTTTTCAACCTCTCTCCCCACACCTCTCACTTTCCTTCTCCACTTCTCTCCTCCACTCCCTTATTCACTTTTAAGGTAGTGTTTGAGGGGAGAGGGGGGAGAGAGGAAAGAAGGGAAGGGAAGGAGAAGATTGAGATGAGAGAATAGAGAGAGGTTACGATGAGGAACATGGGTGGATAAGGAGGGAGAGGAGAATGTGAAGGTGAAGATTTTGAGGAGGAAAGAGGAGAGGGAGTAAGAAAGGAGAGAAGAAGAGGATGAAGCAGATGGTGGAGGGAGGGAGGGAGAGAAGGAGAGGGAGTTTTGAGAAGGAGAAAATCAGTGCGGAAGTATTTTGGGAATGAGGAAATTGGAGAGGATGTGATAGATGGGAGGAGGAAGGAGATTATGGTGTGTGTAGGGTGGATAAACATTTTAAAATTTGGAGGATACATATATAAATATGAGAGATATGAGGGTATGCAAAACCTTATACTTTTCGCGGTCAAACCAAAAATTCAGCGACCGGAGTAGGTGTAAACGGTTAAGTGTGTCAATTTATAGGTGTTATTGTCACCGATGTCACTTTTTAGACCTTATTGGTTAGTGAGTGTCACTTTATAGTCTAAAGTGGTATTTTTGACCTTTTATTATGTCTACCTCAGTGAATGTAAGGTATTATGAAAGCAATAGTTCAGTCATTTGGTACTAAGTTTCGACCTATTTCGTGCGTTCTTTGTGGTATGTAAGAACAACGTAGGACTGTTCTCGCTGCTCGTCTCACCAAAATTGCTCCTCTTCATGGCTTAAAATCTGTGCTATCTTATGCATATTATTTTTAAACTATTCTTAATGCATGTATGAGAGCTTGAAATCAGACCATAACTCCTAGATTTTTAAATTTTTTTTTTGGTGTGTACTTGTATGCATGCCGAGGGGGTGTTGCCCGCAATACTTAGTGTATGCAGCTGGTGGAAGTAATCGTTTAAGAATACCTCTCATCTTTTTTGAGCGAAAATCGTGATGGAACTGAGGACTGCTGAAAAATATTTAAAAAAAGAATCTCTTGAAAAGGTATCATTTTCGCCATGCCAATCTTTCACGCACATAAACCCTTTTTTTGGGTTTCCTATGTTTTAATTTGGCATATTTCACAACATATTTCACACTCCGATATCATAAAGTAATTTTGTACGAGAGATTAACGTACCACAAACGTTTCCGATAAACTACACTGGCATACAGATGTTTAGTCTAAATGTTGTGTATTTTGTACATTATTTACTTTATATATATGACGACTCTATCAATCTTTCCTCCTTAAAAACAACAAATTTTCAAAACCAACCATTTTTAACTTTATTTTTAAAAATCGGTCTCTTTAACATTTATTTAGCATTTTCGACACAGTTTGGCTAAAACTGGGTCGAAAATGCTCAATAAGTCGCAAGAACTTCATGGGATTGAGAATCCCCTGGAGTTTAGCACAAAATTAATCATGTGGCTAATAAAAAATACTTCACGGGACCAGAAATCACGTGAAGATATTTGATAGGAAATTAAGGAAAACTTTATGGGATTTTCAATCTCGTAAAGTCTCTTTTGATTAGCCACATGATTAAATTTGTCCAAAACTTCACGGGATCCTTAATCCCGTAAAGTTTTAGCAACCTATTTAGCATTTTCGATCCAGTTTCAACCAGCTGGTTAAAACTAGATCGAAAATGCTAAATAAATGTTAAATGGGTCGATTTTTTAAAAATAAAGTTCAAATATGGTTGGTATCGGAAATTTGTCCCCTTCAAAAATTAGGGATACTTCAGACTTTTAAAGACCGTGGAAAGTCCGAGCAAATTCATACAGAAGCTTTTAAATATGTCACGCCACCAAGCTGTCACATATTTCTTCCATACAAAAGCAAATTCGCACAAAGGCAGTCCTACTGTATATTATCAGTTCTCGAAAATGGTTACTTTCGTGGAGTTGCTTATATTCCTCCCACCATCTGATGTATGCAAAAGGTTGAAACATAAACTAGCAGATATACACATTCGCAAAATTTATCGAACAAGAGACTACTACACTTGAACAGTAGTTGGGCTCAAGAAACAACCACACTTGAACAGTAAGCAATTGGGTTCACACATGGCGAAATATTCGACGCTATTATAGACATTTATGTATGTATAGATATTTTTCAATTATCAGCACACCGCGCAAAAAACTCAAAACATTGAAGGTTAAGGGTAACATACTTCAATATTCATCACAATCCAAGAGGAACAAATTTTCAAAACCATCCGCTTTTAAAATTTATTTTCAAAAAACGATCCATTTCAACCTTAATTTCAAAAACCGACCTAGTTGGTTGAAACTGGGTCGGTTTTTGAAAAAAAAATTCCTAAACTTCACGGGAGTTGAACTCCCGTGAAGTTTTGTTATGAGAAAAAACTTCACGGGAGTTGACGTTTGGGAATATTTTTTCAAAAACCGACCCAGTTTCATCCAACTGGGTCGGTTTTTGAAATTAAGGTTGAAATGGGTCGTTTTTTGAAAATAAATTTCAAAAGCGGATGGTTTTGAAAAATCCTCCCAATCCAAGAGCTTGTGAAGGAAATCATAGGAGATGCAATTACAGAAACAGGCCGTTGGAAAGCATGGCACATAGCACTATGTTTATTGAATTGCATATAAGCATGTCACCAACACAAATCCTGTTGCCCACAAATCAAATTTTACAATATAGGGCCTCAACTTCACAACAAGTCCCCCACCTAATGTGTTCATAAAGGCGAAACAAACTTCTTTGGTTAGCTCCTCAATTTTCCAGCTCAGAGGCTGACAGCAACAAGCAAGCTACTGCCAGTGAAGGTATTGAAAGCAAATGCATATTACAATCATTTCTCCTAAAGAAATCAATAAGTTTTCACTCCTCAAAAGGAAATGGTGGGGCCCATGTATGATACATGGCTTCATTCTTTGCCCAGGCCCTATTCTTCAGTATGTGAATTCTAACTTACCACACAGTGCAACCAGAACCCATGTAGTTCTATTGTTCCAGATAGACCCAACAACATTTGTACCCAACAACAACAAATGTTGATGTGATTGAACTTTTTTTTTGACACTCAGAGAAAGTGAACTTTTTTTTTGGGTGACAAATAGACCTCCCCAGGGTAAGAGAGTAAAAAGAACTCGCTTGTAACAATAGAACTACAAGGGGTCTACCGGCAACTAGGCGATAGTACAGGAGGTCCATCCACAATTAACCCAAAAATTTATGCAGGAAATCTATATTGCAGACAGTAGAGCACTCACTAAAGAGTATCAGCACAAACTAGAACGTACTACTATGAAGTATGAAACAAACTAAAATACAAAAATTACTTCCTAGTGAATCAGTAATGATATTTAATTACTCATCCGAGCGTACATTATGTTGTAAATCCTCTAAGATATTCAACCATAGGATAATAACTCTCCAACAATCTCTCTCAAACGTCAATTGTATAGCTTACCCACTTCATTCTCTATCGAGTTCTACCAAATCCTCTCCATCAATTTGTAAAATAGTCATCCACATGGATCGGGGATTATATAGCAGCAAAAAGTACATCTAATAGAATTTTACTAATTCCAGCTAAGGAATTGACGAGATAACGATAGCATGTTTCTTGAAGATAAACTCATTAAAGATGTTATTAATAATGATGACATCAAACCAGTAAAGATGAACATCAAACTATTAAAATAGTAGTTAGCTAAGATGAAACAAATAAGCATAAAAGTGATGATGGAAGCACTGCCTCGCCCTCTCGTACAGAGCTTATCAAGCTATTGCAGCGTTTGAAATTTTCGCAAAAGCTATAGCATGAAATGAATTCAATAAAAAAAATGTTCACTTAATTAATGTAAGAAAATGAACTTAGATTAAAGCCAAAAGTAGCAGTATGCTTTCCAAGAGGAACACTTTATAAGATTATTATTATCCACAAGAGCTCTAACATGTACTATTCAAGAAACAACCATAATAATTTTCTCAAAGAGTAGATGAGTATGAGAGAATAATAATACGAGCAAAACTAATGAGAAAAACTTTCTACCATTAATTGAAGAGCCACCTAAATTAGACAGCATAGTTCTCTGTTAAACTAAAGATTGCCAACAATAAACAAGCGACCATCACCGTCCACATTACTCAACACATCTACCCTTCAAAAAGACAAAAGCATGTAAATATGATCGGATGAAATTAAACAGCTACAACAGCAGTTACTCAACACTAAGGCCACATTTACCTGATAGTCACAAACTTATTAGTCCCATGTTTCGCCCAGAAAGTCCGTAAATCAATCGGATTTGAAAGATTATGCCCCTCTCCTGCAAGCTTCTCCAAAACTTTCTTGAACGCACCTTGGCTCATTTTTCGCCCAGCAATTCTAGCACCCCTCCTCTTTGCACTCATTGGGAGTGGATACATTGAAATGTTCATAGTACAACAGGCAGATTGCCATCCACCAAATCCCCATCTATAACACTGTTGCGGGTTTCCAGTGCAAGAGCACACCGGAGGTGGAATACCCGATAAGTCCAAATCTATTCCATTGATTACCAAAGCGGTACTCTTCTTAATCTTCCCTTTAGATATAGAAACATTATCTGCATCATCTCTACCATGATTATTAACCTTTTTAGGTTTCTTCTGCTTCGGAGATTTGATAGGTCGTCCTTGAGACCTCTTCTTCTTTGAAGGAGTGTCAATATGGTTATTAAAATTATCAACTTGCGGGATTTTCTCTTCTTTTGGTGGATTCGGAGGCTGTAGTATTTGAATAGTCTGTGATGCAGACGTATCAGGGATCATATTAAAACTTTGATGGTGATTCATAGGAAGAACATGAAGGATTTTGTTATGATCTCGGTTGTGATGGATCCAACTATCTCTAATGAAGTCCATAGGAACGGAAGGTTCTGCAACTCCGCAGTCTCTGTGGAGGAATCCTCCATTGGAGAGGAGAGGCTTGGTGTCACGGTCTTGTGCCACATTGGACATGAGTTGCAACCCTAGGCTTCCCTTCAAGGGTTGATCGAAGTAGCTCCAGTTCCGCATGTTTAGTCCTCCGTCGTCATCCATGTAACTCAAATGGGGAGTGTTGCAGATATCTTGATGAAATGCTTGGTGTTTTTAATAATTCTGATCACCCATCTAAAGAAATTTTCAATCGTTTTATGTTCCTGAGAAACAAATTAGTTTCTAGCTATGAATAAAAAGGAATGCAAGCACATAGCATATATAATATCTAACTAGTGAGTGCAAAAAAAAAACGAAAACAAACAAACAAACAAGCAAACAACTTTAGTGTAAAACCAAGCTTTAGAAGTGTTAACTTCCCAAAAGAAAAGAAATAAAAACTATATTTGGTTGAAATTGGCAAAAAGATTGGTTTGTTAACCAACCAGATTTTGTTGCATCATTCTATTATTGCAATTCTATAAAACTATTTCTCTAATAGACCAGTAACACACAAACAACTACCTGATCAAGGGAGGAAAAAAAAGGGGGGTAACTATAGTGAAAATGCAATCTCAAGTGAAACTTAAACTGCACAGTGAGATGCAGAAGACAAAAGAATGGAACTTTCATTGATTTTAATCAACCCGTGGGAGCCCATTTTGCTTCTTATACTACTAATGGAAACCTAACTTCGCCAGATGAATCATATTTCAGGTATTAGGATCAAATCAGCTAAAATGTAAGCATTCTGAACATAGTATGAATCAGGAAATTCTCCCTTTTTCAGCAAAATGGGATCAAAATAGAAACCTTTTTACCAATTTACGATAAAACCCACTTTGACCAAATGAATTATACTCAAAGCAAAAACAGTAAATCGGTGAACTGGGTGAAATTTGACAAGGAAATTCCAGTGCCAAATTAGCAGATCGTTGAGAATTTGGGTGTAAATGACGAAAAGATCAAAACTTTTCATCCGTATTTCGTCCATCTTGATCTCCCACCAAAACCCATTAATCCAATTTAAGTCCAGCCCAAACAACAAAGAGCAAATCAAAACCCCCAAAAAAGAGGGGAAAACAAAGAAACCCTAGTTTTCAAAATTGAGGGGAAACACGCAGCAACTGTCCAAAATCACCCTATTAATCCACATTCTGAGATTCATAAGGGAAGATTGTAGCTTCCACTGTTCAAAGGTGAGATCTTTATAAAAATGAAAAATTTGGGGGGGTGGAATCAAAAAAAATTTTAAAAAAAATGACGGAGCTTTCCTGTTATTTTCCCTAAATAATAATAATAATAATATAAAAAGTAACAAGAAGGGGAGACTTACTGAGGAGAGAGATGGCTCTCTAGGGTTCCTGATGGTGAGAGAGGAGAGAGAAAGATGAGAGAGGAGAGAGAAGGGGTAAGGTAGATTTTTTTATATATCTATCTATGAGACCTTAGTAAATGCGAATATTTCCAATAGTTTATAAAGTTTTTAAGGATATAAAGAATTATTTATTTCTTTTATTTATTTATGGGAGGCGGTCCAAAAGGAGAAACAAAGGGAGGCCTTGTCTTCTGGCAGGCTCACCGCGCTTGCTTATCTATTGCTTCAAGCATGAGGCATGGATCTATCTTATCGTACCACCTTTTGTTTGGTTTCAATTTTTAGAGGCAACCATTTTGTCTGTTCCTTTTTCTCCCCCCCATAAGTCTGATTTTTTTTTTTTAACATCTAATTATCTAATTACATTGATCTTAACATTGTAAATTGGAAAATGTCATTATTCTTGTTGAGGATCGACGTCGTCTTGTTTGGCTCAGAAGCCTGCTCTAACAGTCCGATCTCCTTCAACTGTGCACCACCATGAGCACAAAGGGGGAACCCACTGATCTACCCTACACAAGTCACTCACAAAGAGGAAAGGGGATTTGCACAAAGGGCTTGACGGGAAGAGAGGATCGCACAAAGGGTGAGAGCACAAAGCTCAAGTTCTCTTCCTCCTCCTTCCTCTCTTCTTCCCACACCGAGCTACTACCATGCCCTTCGACTTAAATAGAAGAAGGGGGCAGCCGACACGGGAGGGACAAGCTAGGGTTCGAATGGTAGGAGCCGGCCTACATGGTATGGGCTCCAAGCGGCGGCAGCGCAGGACACATGATGGAGAGGGGTCGGCTAACAGAGGGTTGAGTACCATCGGGTATGAAGAGAGGGATAGATGGGGCTAGGGCAAATCAAGTGGGAAGCTGGGCCACTTTGTAACGGGCCAACTTATTGGGACAACAAAAATAACAACAATATTCTCCCCTCTACCAGAAGAATTTTGATCAAATCAGAGCTCATGCGACTAGACTGTTCTCGTTCATAAACAACTTAGAAATTATATTGCCTTTTGTATGAAGTAGAACAATCGGCTCGTGTAAAGATTGTGCCGAGATGATTTGTATTCTCTCAAGAGATCGACGTATATATTGGTTACAACAACTGACCGTCTCCCTTCAATTGGAGTATTTTCTCTTAAGCACGTTCGATTTAGATGCTTGTCAATCTTATTATTATGCGTGTTAGTTTTGAGATATTGAATGTTTAGAAGATTTATATGGGAGAATCAAAGTTTTCGAGTCCAATGGAATAAATAAAGTTCAAGGAATGTTTCATGGGAAACAGTACATAATTCTGTGGTTTTTGTAAAGTGTACGTACCCTTTATTATTCTTTCTAAGAGGGTATTTTTATTTCCTTGTAAGACTATAGTCTAATTCGATAGATTCTAATATCATAGCAATACTTTTGGGATGCCTTTGAGGAATGTGTACATTTACGACGTAGTGTCATTTTTTATTTCTTCTAGGGACAAATGAACAGCATAATTCTCGCAATATCTAATTAATCAATACTATACTAATAAAATATAAATTTAATTACATATTTTTACCACATGGCAAATTGTTAGAGATTCAACATTTAATAACTAATATTCTTTTTATCCACGTTCTCATCTTGCACTACCCTCCACATCTTGAGAATCACTACTCTTTATCTTTCAATTTCCTATAAATCATTTATTTTGTTCCCTCTTTCAAAAAAAAAACTTATTTTTATCATCTCTCTTTACTCAAAAGCCTAACATTCATACAAGAATATTAATTTAGATGGGTAACAACTAGTACTCAATAAAGAGCTTTACTATAGAGACCCAAAATATGGGATCAATAGGGAGGACAAGTGAGGTGTCCCCCTCCTATTGGATAATGAGTTGACCATCATTAATGATGACCAACTCATTATCCAATAGGAGGAAGACACCTCACTTGTCCCCCCTATTAGTCTTATATTTTGGATCCTTGAGGAATTTTTTACTCATTAAATGAGAATATATATGTCATAGACGAAGATTAGCCCTTGACTTTTGTGCCAATATCTCGAGCGTCAACCACTAAGCCACTCGTATGGGTTACCTAGTACCTTTAAAGTACCACATCATCACTCATCCCACCCATATAGTAAGCAAAGTCTTTCCATCTTCTTTCCCTTCTTCAAGCTTTCTTTGTTATCAACCATGTTTCCTTTAAAATCTAACAATATTCAAATTTAACAACATATTCTTGATAATTCTTTTCAAATAATGCACATCTTTTTAAATTTAAGGGTCATTTACACTAAGAGTGGTGCTAGCTGCAGCCGTGATTGCTCTTCATTAATTTGCGCTGTAGCTAGGACATGACACATCTCCCTAATCTAGCCACAGCGTGAGGGGGAGCCACTCGTGACTATGGCTAGCAGTTCTCTTACACTAGACCCACAACAACTTTCAGCGTTTTGTAGTAAACCTCTAGCAACATTTAAAATCAAACTAAACCCCCAATAACATTTGCAACAAACCATGAATAACTTTTGGGTAGATTACACTAAACCCTCAATAATTTCAAATTTTCTTTTTAATGTTGTTTTTTGGTTTGAATTTATGGGGTTTATCTGCAAAAACATGGAAACTTATTGGGTTTTCTGCAATTCCAAAAGTTACTGGGGCTTATTACGATTTTGAAAGTTTTTGAGGTTTTACTGCAAAAAGCTGAAAGTTTTCAGAATTTAAGTGCTGATTATCCTAAATTTAATAACATCTTCTTATGTTAAGACCAAAAATCAAACACTTTTCATAGTTTCAAAGAACCCACTAATAAATCTCTCAAAAACGCATTGACAAATGTTGCCTTCTTGACGAAATAAATTTTATAGTACTCAAACAACGAGCCATTAGTATATTTTGTTTAAAATTCAAGGTTAAGTTCATCTGCTAGGAGTTATTAAAAAAGAGCGAGATATGGTGTTTGTTAGCAGGCGATCTGGGCTCTGCTAACCTACGCCTCTGCTGAGGTTTTAATGGCGAAGAAGAAGAAATCTAGTGGGAAGAAGATCCTTAGCATTGTTCTTCGAGTCCTGCTGATCATTTTGACACCAGTTTTGATGAAGATGATGAAGAATTTAGCCCAGACATTATGGGTTCAACTGGTCCTCGTGGTGAGAAGAAGAAGCTAATGACTGAGATTCTTGAGGATCAGAATCTATGTAAGTCTCCTCTTTCTCTTGGTAAAACTAATGGATCAGATAGAAGATCTTGGGTTGATGATCTTGATCTTGAAACTCCTTTGTTTTCTGATTCAAGAAATCCTAATCCTGTTCCATTGATTACTGATTCAACTAGTGAAAATCCGTTGGAATCTGAAAATTTTATTGTTCCATTGAGTTCTTCTTTAAATTCAACTGAAAATCAGGGAAATGTCAATTTAGATCCAGTTAGTGAGAAATCTGGATATGATTTAGTACAAGATGGAAATACAAGTAAATCCTGGGTGGGCTTATTTACTGATAATAGAAAACCTAGAAATGGATTAGAGTTGAATTATTTTCCATCAAAAGTTGATGATACAATGTTGTTTGATGATGAAGAGTGGAATGAAGGAGCTTCAATTTGGAAATTCTCCCTAGTTGGGCAAGTTTCTAGGCTTGCATGCTAAATATAAAGCCATGGAAAATTTTGTTAAGAAAGTGTGGACAAATTTGGCTAATCCTGAATTCTCTCTGCTTAAAGCTGGGTTGTTTCTCTTCAAATTCAAGAATGCAGATGATATGAATGATATTCTCACTAATGGACCATGGTTATTTGGTTCTAGACCTCTATTAGTGAAGCCCTCGTCTAATGGTGAAGATTTTGAAAAAAACAAAGGAATGTATTTACCCTGTTTGGATTCAATTGCCCGCTTTAAAACTTAATTTGTGGAATGCAAAAGGCATAAGCAAGATTGCTAGTATCATTGGCCGCCCCATCACCACGGATAAAACTCACAACAAATAGGCATAGATTAGCCTATGCGAGAGTTCTTATTGAAGTAAGCATGCCCTCTTCTCTACCTGATAAAATTCAAATCCAAGGACCTAATGGAACAAATTTTTACCAAAAAGTGATTTATGAGCATAAGCCAACATGGTGTGAATATTGTAAGCAATTTGGGCATGCTACAAAATTTTGTAGGAGACATCCTGTTGTTCAAAGTTGGATTCCTAAGCAAAAAATGAATAATGACCATACTGTTAATGATGAATATGTTGGAAAAAGCAGGTCTGATAATGATTGATTTGGAAAAATACAATATGGGATATGCACTAGCTTTGAAATCTCCAATTCTGAATGCCAAAGGTCAGAAAATCTGGTGCATGAAAGGGATGTTGTGATGTTTCTAGGAGAAAAGGATTCTGGCAGGAACAATTGGCAATTTGTGCAGGTTGTGCATGTTCTACCTTCCTCTAATGCAAACACCAAGCAAAAGGGATTACCACAAGCAATTGAGGGGGAAATAGTCCCAGGATACAAAGATTCTGGTAAGAGTAATAGTTTTGTACATGTTGTGCATGTTAAGCCTGTTTTTGAAGGAAATTCTAGCAGTTTAGTTCTAAATGAAATTTCATGGAAACAAATACAAAGAAGCAATAATAATGCAAAGTACTCCTTTGCTCCTCTGATTGATATGGAAAATGACATTGATCCCTCTACTTTGGATAGAGGAGGGCAAAACTAAAATGAATATGCCTTTTTGGAATGTTAGGGGACTAAATAAATCTCCTAAACAGCTCTTAGTTAAACAACATCTTGTACAATATCACCTTTCTTTTATTGCTCTCCTGGAAACAAAATTGAAGGATAGAAAATTACCTAGTATTACAAAGAAAATTGCTGGAAACTGGGAATGGTTTTCAAATGTGAACAATACTGGAACTGCCAAAATCTTGTTATTATGGGATCCAAATGTGTTAGACATCCATGTATCACTTTCCTCTCCTCAGCATATAACATGCATTGTCAAATCTAAAGATGGAAGAATTGATTGTATTACTTCATCAATATATGGTTTCAACCATTTGGAAGCTAGGAAAAGTCTGTGGAGTGAATTATCCCTTTTGCACCAATCTATTGGGAATACTCCTTAGCTATTATGTGGTGATTTTAATGCTATGCTCTCAAATGAGGAAAAACTTGGTGGTACAAATCTCACTGATACTGACACTGTTGACTTTAGTTTTTTCATTAATGTTTGCCATCTCTCTCATTTAAAAACCACTGGATGTTTCTACACTTGGAACAACAAACAAGACACTGCTACCAGGTTTTGGAGTAGATTAGATTGGGCTTTGGTCAATGACTCATGGATCCACATTTATAACTTTAGTCATGTAGAGTTTTTGCTTTCAAGCTTCTCAGACCACTCTCCTGCTCTAGTATCTATATATGATGAGGAAGCTAGAGGAAAGAAGCCTTTTAAATTCTTTAAAATGTGGACACAGCATGAAAAATTCCTTCCCACAGTTTCAGCTATATGGAAAAGCACATTGAGGGGCATAATATGTTTTCAGTTAAGAAGGAAGCTTTTAAAGACCTCAACAAGAGTCATTTCTCCAATATTAGCATGTAGGTTCAAAAAGCTAAATTTGCTTTAGAGGATATTCAAAAGAAATTGCAAGGAGAGCCTCTAAATTCCAGCTATATCAGTTAGGAAAAAAATCTCATCTCTTCATATAATAAGCTGTTGGCCAGTGAGATGTCCTTTTATCATCAGAAAGCAAGAATAACATGGAGTCTTCAAGGAGATAGATCGACTAGCCTCTTCCACTCTGTTGTTAAAGTAAATAGACACCATAATAGAGTTACAGTTCTCTATAATAATCTGGGTGTCAGAATTACAGAAATGGATGATATTGTGAATGAATTGATATCTTTCTATAAAAACCTCATGGGGACTGCTATAGCAACTGACAAACCAGATATCAATATCATTCACGATGGCCCCTGTCTGGATACAATTCAAGCTAGAAATTTATCAGCTCCAATCTCTAAAGAGGAAATTAGAAGAGCAGTTTTTTAAATTCATGACAACAAAGCTCCAGGTTAAGATGGTTTTAGTGCCTCTTTTTATAAAACTTCATGGTCAATAATTGGAGATGAAGTTACACAAGCCATTGAAGACTTTTTCAAGACAGGAAAACTTTTGGGTGCAATCAACTCTAATATCAATTATTCCAAAGGTAAATTGTCCCAAAAATCCTTCAGATTTTAGGCCTATATCCTGCTGTAATTGCCTTTACAAATTTATCTTCAAAATCATTGCAAGCAGAATTCAAACTGTCATAGGATTCCTTATAGGCGAGGCTCAAAGTGCATTTGTTAAAGGGAGGCAAATTACTAATAATATCATGCTAGCTCATGAGCTCATAAAGAACCATGGGAGGAAACATATATCTCCAAGAATCATGTTGAATATTGATATAAGGAAGGCTTTTGATACAATCAGTTGGAGTTTTATTGAAGAGATGCTATCTGGCATGGCCTTTCCTTGCAGCATGATTAATTGGATCATGGTCTATATAACCTCTCCGAAATACTCTATCTCCCTAAATGGCTCTCTCCATGGACATTTTAAAGGTGAAAGGGGTTTAAGGCAAGGAGATCCCTTGTCTCCATACTTGTTATTCTTGGCATGGAATATCTCTCTAGAAGTCTCAACCAGTTAAAACAAGACAGAAAATTCTAGTTTCACTCTAAGTGTGGAAAACTTAAGATCAGTCATTTGATTTTTGCAGATGACCTTCTCTTGTTCAGCAATGAGGATTCATATTTAGTTTAGAGGCTATATCAATGTATCTCAAAATTCGGTGCAACCTCTGCTTTAGAAGCAAATCCAACAAGTGTTCTATTTTTTATGGAGGGGTGGAAAATTCAATCAAGGACTCCATTCATGAACAACTTGGCTTCTCTAAGGTACATTTCCAATCAAATACTTAGGGATTCCTCTAATATGCAAGTGATTATCATATGTTGATTGCAGTCCTTTATTCACAAAAATAACTAGCCAATTTCAAGCCTGGTCAAAACACAAAAACCTATCTTATGCTAGTAGGTTGCAAATTATTAAAAGCATCATACTTGGAATCCAAATTTTCTAGACTTCCAGCTATGTTCTCCCAGTAAGAATTCTCCAGAAGATTGATGAGCTGAGTAGAAATTTTCTGTGGGGGGAAAATGATCATGTCTCCAAAACACCACTAGTATCATGAGATAAAATCTGTCTTGGAAAGATGTTTGGTGGATTAAGGATTTTTTCAACAACAATTTGGAACAATGCATCAGCCTTAAAAACTCTTTGGTATATTCATACAAACAAAGAGTCTTTGTGGATCAAATGAGTTCATGAAACCTATTTAAAGCACATAAAGCACAGGGACATATGGCGGGTTGAGGTGAAAAATGGAGACTCTTGGATGTGGAAACAACTTTTAAAAGTCAGAGATAAAATGTTAAATTTGTATGGAGGAGCTGAAAATCTGAAACTGTTGATCAGTTCTTGCTACAAAGTTCCTAAAGTTCATCTTTCTGGTTCGTATAAATGCCTATGTCCAACAACAACCAAAGTGCAATGGCATGAAACTGTCTGGGAGAAACTAAACTATCCAAAGCACTCCTTTGTGTTGTGGCTTGCAGTCCAGAATAGACTTCTTACACAAGACAAGTTGATAAGGAGAGGAGTTATACAAACTAACATTTGCAGGCTATGTTCTGGAGCTGAAACAGAGGATCGTGATCACCTTTTCTTTAGATGTAATTACTCAAAAGAGGTCTGGAATGGGATCATGGAGTGGCTCAAATACAAATGGAGAACATGTGAATGGGATCTGCTGATAAATTTGTATAATTGCAGATTAAAAGGGAAGGGGTTTAAGCAAAGAACCAAAAGAATGATACTTACAGCTGTAGTGTACTATATATGGAAGGAGCACAACAGTAGAATCTTCAAGCATGAAAATCATAGTGCTGCTCATCTGATTAGAAGCATCAAAATTGAGGTTTTGACTATCATCCTCAATAACAACTCCCTATCGACAGAGTTCAGAGAATGGAGTTTATCCCTATAGGGGGTGCTAGTTGTTCTTGTTTTTTTTTGTAGTTTAGTTAAGTTTCCTTGAGTATCCTCGCATAAGCTTTATGCTCTCTCATGTCATGAGTACTTTGATATACATAAATCTTCATTTGGTAAATGAATAAATTCTTTCATTGACAAAAAAAACAACAACGAGCCATCAAATAATATGAATATAAGCAGTGGCGGACCTATTCACGTTCAAAGTGGTTCACTTGAACCACCTGAAATTTTGCAAATATATATCTACCATTTGTTATGCAATCCCACCTCAAATATATATCTACCTCAAATATATATCTACCATTTGTTTTGATTGTTAACCTCCATAAAAACTATACATTTCACAATTCACATAATAAAGCTTCTTTAATATAGAAGATAAATTAACAAGAAATTAGTATCACATCATCCCTCTCTCTCACATAAGTATAGAGTCTTAAGTCCAAGCTTGTATGCTAATGTCAAATGATTTAGTTAGTTTACTTAGGATGAAAATTTATACATTCATTAATCGTATGTAATAGATTTACTTTATGTAACTTTACAAGGACGTTTTTATAGTATCATTGCATCAAAGGGATATCGTTCGAACAAAAAAATTAACACATATTTTGAACCACCACTAAAAAGGCTCTAGATCCGCCACTGAATATAAGCAATCTTTCTTATTAATGAGAGACAGAGAGAGAGAGAGAGAGAGAGAGAGAGAGAGTACAGGTTAATTTGTAGGAGGAAGACGGACATGACGGCGAGATTGCGACCGGGGGATGATTGACCGGATGCTGATTCACTGAATACGTGAACCTGTTTCATTGATCTCTTCACTATTTGGGTCATGCTCGATCCGACTACTCAAAATAAAATTGGATGATTCCATGCATCTAGTTTGTTTTCTTTTTCCTTATTAGATTAGATTTGACGTTAAAGATTTACCAATGAAACTATTAAAAAAAATTATACATCCTTATTAGTTTGTTTTCTTTTTTTTCCCCCATTTTTGGTTCGCTAGGGTTGAATAAGGGAAACTCGGTGAAAATCGCCGCTACATCAGATTTTTTTCTCTCCCCCAATTCCTTCCTCAACCTCGTGAAATCGACGAAAACTGCAGCCACGTCGGTTTTTTACCATATAAACAAAAGTTTTTCATTTTTTTTCTATGTGAACCAAACACAAGAAAAATAAATACATTGGTCCCATCATTTTTTTTGCGAACCAAAACAAAACAATTTATTTCTTAGAAAAGTTTGGAAAACTCAAAACTTGTGTTTTTGTACATGGAAATGCATTTCCCTGTATCTAAGAAACGAGCCAAACAGCCCCTATACCTACAAGCTTAATTAAGTCTTTTATTTCTTGCCGGAACAAACTTCAGAGCAGTCACATACCAAACAACAAAAACTTACTTATAACCGCTTCCTCGTGAGTTCACTTATGAGTAATTCTAATCGGACGATGAGTTCTATATTATTCTTGTACTAAAAAACAAAGGTGGAGGCCTCGACAGCTGGATGCTGTATGCACGATAACTAAATGATATTTGGTACGAATTCATATACATGAATGCATAGTCATAGTTTAGCATTTTATATACGTGTGTAACCACACACATACATGTATTATACTCTAATAACATACATACATACGAAATACTTAAGATGTACTGCTAGTTAACAATTCATACATAGCTAGCTGCCTATAACTTTTAAACAAACTACTTTTTTTTTAAATGGTAAACGATAGACTGATTTTATTCGGGCTACAAATCATGAAGTACGATATTTGTTGTGCGCAGCAAAGCTCGAAAGCCAAATAGTGCACGACAAGACAACGAGAAAGATCACAACCAAACACAAGCACAAATCACAAATCACAAATCATAACAAGACAACGAATTTACATGGTTCGGCAAGTTGCCTACGTCCATGGGGCAAGTAGGGGAGAGTTCTTACTAATAGAGATGAAGAGAAATACAAATATGGTTACAAAATCACTCAAAAATCCACAAACAAAGCTCTCTAGATCTCTCTCAAATCCTCCTACAAAGGATGCACAATACTCTCTCTCAATTCTGCTCAAATCGTCCTTACTTAACCCTAATTAATCAGGTTTAGGGTTATAGATCAACACAAAACGAAACGAGTCAGAAAACAAAAACTGAGGCCCAGACCCGAGTCGCGGTCGACCGCACTTGACGTCGCGGTCGACCGGACATAAATCTAAAAATACACTCTGTAGTGTGCACGTTTGTCGGTCAACCACAGCTGATCTTGCGATCGACCGTCAAGCTGCCTGGCAATTTCCTGCTTGTTTCTTGAGCTGTTTTTCGCCGTGTTTGTCACTTCTACATCAACCAATATCAAAATGACGACTTTCCACTTAAGACGACATCGTTTTCTATTGGTATGAGAAGAACTAGCTAAAAATGGGTGAATTCATTGATTATACGCAAAACTACTAAGAAGCGACATTCATCAAATGCAACACAACATTTTCATGTGCCCTCCACAATCAAAGCCGGCTGATTAATTTTTAAACCAACAATTTGATAGTTAAATATAGGGCTGAGCATATTCGGTTCGGTTCGGTTTTATGCCCAATCCGCATCCAATCCGAAATTTTCGGATGCTCAAAATTCTCATCCAGATCCAGATTTTTTCCCATTCATCCGAATATTAGGCCCAACCGAAATTCGGTTTGGTTCAGTTCGGTTCGGTTCTGTTTCGGGTTTGAATTTGCAAAGAGTTCTATATAAAGACTTCTGTTGTGAATTTGCAAGCTGGGCATTGTCCTCATGATGAGGTTTCTGAGCTCGCCAACAAAGCTTTATTAGACTGGTTATCATCTTTAGAATAAAGTTTTGAGTTGATATAATTACGCAGAGAACTGATGTTTTAAAGATGTTGTTCATATAATACAACATGCTTATCTCTTGTAAGTATCATGTACATAACACATTTTGTGATTGATTTGAATCTTATGTAATTCTCAAGATCTTTTCTGCGAAATTTTTTAACTAAAGTTTAAGTTTATTTAATTACACGGGGGAGTGATGTTTTGTATGATATTGTTCATATAATGTAGCATATGCATCTTTTGTAAGTGCATCATGTGCATACCAAATTTTCTGGATTGATTTGAATCTTTACTTAGTTCTCAAGGATATTTTTCTGTGATATTGTTGTACTTTTTCTGGATTGATTTGAATCTTTACTTAGTTCTCAAGGATATTTTTCTGTGATATTGTTGTACTCATTCCTTGAAACTGCTCTTTGCGCCGTTTGAATCTATTGGATGATAACAGGAAAAGTTTTGAGGTATAAGTTTAGTCTCTAAACCGCCCAACAAAATTCGGGTCGGTTTTTTTCTGGGCGGTTTAGGGGTTCAAACCGGATCCAAACCGATTTAATTTGGTTCGGACGGTTTAGAGATTTCTTCTCATCCATTTAATACGGTTCGGTTAACCGGTCCATTTTTTCGGGCGGTTTTTCGGTTGAACCGGTTTTTTTCGGTTTTTGCCCACCTCTAGTTAAATATGTAACTTTCTACTCTTAAATACTTGGGCCTGGGCTGGACTTTGATCCAGGGAAAAGTGGCAACAAACCCATACCATAGAACCCTTAGCCCATCACCAGTATAGCCCTGGGATAAGGGGGATAAGGGCTCCATCATCATTATCATTACCAGCTATTATTTTAATTTCCTTTTTGGTTATGCTACATTGAAGATCAAATTGCCAAATTACTAGCTCTTCACTGGCTGGCGACTTCTACATATAACTATATAATAACAGGAGCAAGATGTTAAACATTTTTTACGTCATGTCACATATAGAGATATCATCTGAAGATAATCTTAATTATCACTTATTTCCATGTTCACTGGCCGATAATTTTGAGCTAGTCCTTCCAAATATTTTCAAAATTGAAAACAATATCCTTTACTCACATTTGGAAAATTTCGTCAATATAATGTAGTCCTTATTGAAAATTAAAAATATAATATCAGTATTTAGCCACTTGCAATATAATCTCTGAATAATACCTCAAATCTTTTCAACATCCAATTCTGCTTCAAGTATGTGGCTCAGCAGCCACTTGTTTAGTGAAACTGTGTACGCCAACAACGTGCCGCGTGGTTAAGCAAATCCTCAAGGATTGTTAGCCAGTAACGCTCTTAATGCTGTGGAGTTTTGTGCGATACGTTTAATATAGGATTACGACAAATTAGCATTCTGCCAAATTAATTAAGGCTTGCTTTACTTCAATTCTGCGAAGTATTGAAAAAGGATTCCCTTCTTTATCCTATAATTATGCTAAATACAGATAAATCGCAATTTAAAATTTTTATTCCACTCTACTCACACACAATTAGCAAAAAAAAAAAAACAAATATATATAAACTACTTACTAATATTGAAAATACAAAATAAGCTTGTAAATACCTTAACATCCCATGAACACAATTGTAACTTGGCTCAAACAAAGCCACTATTTAAGCACCCACAGTCCCCAAAGCTAAGCACTCCACAACAAGAGAGAGAGAGAGAGAGAGAGAGAGAGAGAGAGAGAGAAGAGACAGAGAGAGATGGAAGGAAAAGGATGTTGCCATGTCTACAGGTACTGCATGAGGAACTTGTCAGCTGCTCTGGGCACTCACACCACTGATGGGTGTGCGGAGTATCTCATTCCAGAAAATGCGACCGCGGGTGGAGCTAGGTAGTCTTAATTTTGAGCTAGCTAGGCCAAATTTCCTATATAAAGTTGTGATTTTTTTTTTTAAAAAAATAGTTCTTTAGGGCCAATGTATTAATTAGAGTAGAAAAAGTTTTAAATCAAATTTCCTATCTAAACAGTGAGACATTTCTAAATGGGAACTTCTGTCTCTTCCCGTTCTTGACTAGTGTACCACTAGACAAAATATTTATCTAGGCATCAATTTTGATCGTCAACACACTCACATCGTGACTACATGCCGAATGTTTGTCACGCCAGTAACACACCATTTAGAAATGCGGCATAAGCCGGTCTTAATTAATTAAGATTGTGTTAATTTGGCAACTCCGGCCCCCTTAATTAACCCAAATTTGGTTTAGACCAGACTCGTTCTGATTCCAGGGTACGTGTGAGAAAAATAAAAACCGGCTAACCATGCCAAAATCTGAAATGGCCCAGTTTTGCGAAACAAAATCTTAGTCTCAGTCGTTTTTTAATTATGAAAACTTGTTGTCTCACTGTGTCTTGTCTAAACGTT
>NC_033800.1:144750777-144751867 GCF_001876935.1 Asparagus officinalis | reverse complement strand
GGTCCTCCTTTTCTTTTTTCCTTTTTGCTTGGTTTTGTTTGTGTTATCTCCCTCTTCGTGTTGTTTTCTTTATGTAAAAGAGGGAAGTAAATCTTATGATAATAAATGTTTCTCTTTGTCGTGTTTCTCTTCTAACCCTGTGTTTGTGCTTGAAATCTTTTCCACTGCACTAGCATGAAGTACGTTGTGATGAAAATTTAGGCTAATAAGTTTAGATCCTGAAGTGTCTTAATTTGCAAAGATCAAAACATGCGGTCATAACTTCTTTCTTCTTGTTTATGTAAATCAGTTTAAATACTTGGTAGATGCGATTTGTGTCTGGTTTACTCTAAATCTGGTTATACTTCTTCAGTTTGCATCAAAACTCTGAAGTTATCGTTTCTCCGTCACGTGATCCACATTTTTCTTGTTAAATTTCAAGAAACCATCATGAAGTTTGACCGGTGCCTAAAAAAAGATTGCCATGATTTTTATGGCAATTTTTTTTTGTTTATATAACTATCATATATTAACGTAAACCCTTATTCCGAAACTGTCTTGATGCCTAAAATAGGAAAACATCATGAACTTCATAGTTACGTAAAAGCAACATGAAAGCGGTATTACTTTCAAAATTTAACCTTTCTCGACAAGGGTAATCCCCTTTCAACAATAATGAAGGCGAGAAGCGTTGCAATTTGCAGGGTGTTAGTTTGAAAATGAATATGTTACACCTTATACATAGGCCTGTCCATTCGGGCCGGTCCGAAAACTGGGCCCGGGCCGAGCAAAATCGGAGCCCGAACCCGGGCTCGGTTGCCCCGGGCCGGGTCCGAGCCCGGGCCGGACCTGAGCAGGCCGGGCTCCGGGTCGGGCAGGTTTTCTTTGTTATTTAAATTTTTTTTTATTTTTTTAAAATTTTTAAGAATACAAAGCAAAAAATAAACACAATTTTGATAAAAAAATTATATTAGTAATCAATTGTAATTATGTAATTTACAAATATAAAAATTATAAAAATAAAAATAATATAAAATAATTATAGAATTTATAGAAACAAACAAAATTAAAAATATTATAGAATTCAAAGAGCCCCAAGGCCTAAATCAAA
>NC_033800.1:144741187-144750452 GCF_001876935.1 Asparagus officinalis | reverse complement strand
CTCATGCATTCCTCAACCCATGTGAATGTGGTCCCCCATTTGAATGAGTGGATGGGATTGTGCCACCTCACTACAAAGCATAAAATTTGTGCTTGATACCAAGCATACACATATTTCTCATATATATATATATATATATATATATATAAGGAGAATATACTTATATATACTTATATAAGAGAGTATACACTGTATACTTTTATATACTTATACATATATTATACATATATAAGAGAGAGTATACTTATATATACTTATACATATTTAAGAGAGAGTATACTTGTTGATGCTCGATATCAAATAGCCAATTAATCCAGAAGAGCATTGTTGCGGGGTGGTGAAGGATGATGGAGGGCTGTAGGCTGTCTAAAAATCACAATGGATAGTCGATCCCTATCAAGCCCTGATAATGAAAGTTACAATCAGACGACTTTCTGATCTTTGCATCCGCAATTCTGCAACCGCTATAGACACGGCCTCATCCCTGGGATGACTGATCTTGATGGCTGCGACAACAGCATGACTAATATGATATTAGCAACTATTAGAGATGCTGATGAGCAGTGTAGTGATTTCAGAAATCAAAGGTTGGACTTAGTTGGTGAGTTGCTTGGTAGAGAGCTATGGGCAAATATTCATCTTCAAAACACTATGGATGTTGATTCCCGTCTAACTCCAACAACGAAAGCTACAATCAAATAGCTTTCGGGTCGACAATCGAAAGCGGTAAATAGAGGACCTTTCACGTAGGTCGAGAAGAGTTACAATTCGACGACGCTTCCGACAACTGATGAAAGCTCTATTCTGCAGCCTTCGCAACCAACAGTGAGAGTTACAATTTGACGACTCTCATATCCTATAACAGGCAAGGATCAATAAACAATAGCCTTCGCAATGTTATAATGGATGAGGTTACAAGTCAACAGCCTCTCTCAAACGCAGAAAGTCATTCCTGCGTTTCCTAAGTTCAAAACGCACACTTGTGTGTTCCTCAGCAGACATCGAACTCTGTAACGCAGAATTAAAGTACAAGACGCACACATAACGTGCGTTCTTTAATAGACTCAACTATGTGCCCCAAACTCTGGACGCAGAGTTGAGCTTCAACGCACACGGCCTGTGCGTCTCAAATCTCTAACAGAGATTTAACTCTGCGTCTCAAGCCTTGGACGCAGAGTTAAAGCCCATAACGCCAACTGAGGCGTTTTGACTTGTTCAAACGCAAGTCGAACGGCCTCAAAACCGTTATCCCACGTTCTGAGGGATCTTCGCCCACTTAGGAGCGGATTTAGGGATTGGTTACATCACTAACCCCCTATAAATAACCGACTTACTCAACAGAGTAAGGGGTTGATCGTTTGGTTGGTGAATCGGCTTTTAACAGTAAAAACCGCATAAGGTTAAGGAGGAGCTGGCATCAAACCCGCCCAAGGTCAACAAATCTCAGCAGTTCAACAGCACGAAAGAGGAGATCTTTTGAAGATCAAAGAACTGATCAACGATCAGTTAATCAAATCTCGGAGGATCCCTTCATCAACGTCATAATACACTTGGCAATTAACCGAATCTTCGGTTCCAACAACTCTGTTACAGAGTTTTAACTCATTCTGAGTTCTTAAACTCGTCAAGAGTTCTTAATTAACTTGCAACACAAGTTAATCACATCGAGCCAGACATTCGGTTTTCAACAACTCTTATCAGAGTTCTTAACTCGTTCAGAGTTCTTTACACTCGTTAAGAGTTCTAAACCGAAGTCAGCAAGCACTTCAATTATTCCAGTGAAGAAGGACGGTCGGATCGTCAACGGAGAGCAAGTTCGACGCGATCAATCGAAGGAGGCACTCCACCGCTACCAAGAAGAACCCAGTTTTAAACAAAGGGGAGAATCAAATTCATTCTCCTCTCTTTTGTAATCGGAATCCAAATTGTAATCGATTTTGAGAGAATACAAGTCAAATTTTCTTTCTTTGTCTTTTTACATCAAATTTCCAACAAACAAAAGATGGCGACTCTGCTGGGGACTAGCTTCTCTGACGAAGAAGTGGTGGCACAATCCGATGTCCATCTCACTGGAACAACTGTTGAAACTCTCGTTGTAGAGTTTGATCAAGCCAAGTACGAGGAAGCTCTTTCCCCACAAATGTGCGTTCAACCAGGACAAGATCCACAAGGATCTAGTCCATCAATCAAACACAGGCCTCGGCCTCGTGTTTATAAACCTAAACGCGACTCTCGTGTTTCTTATCAAGAGCATGACACGGTCCGTCAGGTTCAAAAGGGACAGCATGGATTTAAGATTCATGCCCAACCCATCCAAGGGCAGGGGGTTCCATCCCCACCTTCACAAAATCTTCCCCAGGTCTCCGACTTGCGTGAATTGCTGTCAAGAGGAAGGCCAACACAGCAAGTAGCTCATTCATGCCAGTGTGAGCGGCTCATATCTGCTGTCCTCTCTGAATGCAGTTGTTGTTCACCGGCGCCTAGGCAATCGGTGTTCAATAGATTGACGAATGTCGCTAGACCTGCTAAACGACAGCGTCGTCACAAAAAGAAGACCTCTGAAATCGAATATCCCGAGGTCACCATCAACATGATCGGTAGAGGAAAAGCCTCACGTTCCGATTCTGACGAGTCACAAAGAAGTAATTCCCCAACTGTTAGGGAAATTTGTGATCAGTTCGAAGGAGTATATAAGCATACTCGGACCCGGACAGGAGCTATTCGCCCGGTTGACTATCAAAAGTTGGCCAGAGGAATTACAACAAGTGATGAGCATTCGGCAATAGCCGAATCTCAATCTTCGAGCTCGGTCGGACCACAAGAAGTATCTGCTTACATGGCGGGAAATCCTGAGGACATAGCCAAGAAAGTGAACGAACACCAGGTCATGCTCCAGGCGCAACAGGAGACACTTCTCCAATTGAAGGACATGATGGCCCAACTTATTGCTGAAAAAGGCCACAAACCCGAATCTTCCCGGAGGACGACCTTCAAAGGGAAACAGAAAGCGACCGAGCATTCGGATCGTGAGACTCACAACCTGGGATCCTCTTCTGAAGGTGAGAAGGAGGTGGAAAAAGAACTGCATCCTCAGTCCACTAAAATGGATGAACTGGAAGCTCGCCTCAATGCAATCGCCAACAGAAGTGAGCTCCGCGAAGAAGGAGTGGTGAGGCCTTATCCCGCTGAATGGGATATAGCTCCATACCCACCGAAGTTCAAAGCTCCAACCTTGCAACCGTTCGATGGCACAGGATCGCCAAATCAGCACATCTACTACTTCAAATCTCAAACTGGAGATGTTGTGGCGAACGATGCCATCTTGACTCGCTTATTCATAGGCACTCTTAAAGGAGTAGCCTTTGAATGGTTTATGAAACTGCCTGCTGGATCTATTCAGAAATGGGTAGATTTGGAAAGGCTTTTCTTGGCTAGGTTCTTTGAGGATGATACGGAAGTTTCTGTCCCAACTCTTCTCGCCACCAAGCAGAGGAAGGGAGAATCCATCAAGGCTTACGTGGAGAGATTCCGTAGCATGGCATTGCGATGCCCCTCAGGTATGACTCAGTCAACCCTGGTTGAAACTTGCAGGCACAACTTGCAAACTCAGCTCCTTGCCCAGATGGGGGTAGCGGAGTGTCGTTCCTGGAGACAGTTGGTTTCGCAGGGAGAACAAGCTGAAGAGATTGTAGCTCGGGTGAAAGCCGAGGAAGCTGCACAGCCCAAGCCGCAACAGCAACAGCAACAGCAGCGCAACCAGAACAACGCTCAGCGGTCTAAGGGAAAAGAGACCCTAGCAGCTGACTACTCTCGGGTACCACCGCCCACAAATCAAGGCAAAACTCCCAATAAGCAAAAAGTGCCCAAGCAATATTCCTTCAAAGAGGAGCATGTGGACACTTTATTCCAGCTATTGCGGAAGAACAACAAGCTACAGCTTCCTGAAATTAGGAAGCCAGAAGAGGCAGGGAAGATAGATGACCCTAATTACTGCCGTTATCACAGGTTTCTGGGGCATCCTACCAGAAGATGTTACATCTTTAAGGACATCCTCCAGAATTTGGTGGACGCCAAAGTGCTTACTCTGAAACCTGAGCAAAAGACTGTCTCTACCAACATGATAGCAGTCCAGTTCGGTGACTTCCCTCCGGTGGCGACCGCAGATGGCGTTATCCCAATCCACAAGGGAGAAATGCGTCTGAAGAATACTGACTTGCACAGTCAGAAAGACAAGGGGTTGATACCCCTCACCACCTCAAAAGGAGAAATCATGTGGGTTCACCCTGATCTAGTGGGAGACCAACAGTGGACGAATACCTCGTCCAAAAAGAAGGGAGGCAAGGCTAAGTCTTCCAACACGATTAGCCCCTCCATTACTGAGAATGATGATCACCTCAAGACCCTCACAGATTCAGAGGAAGAGAGGATTGCCCTGGCCGCATACCCAGGAGACAACCCTGGTACGCGGTCTGGAAAGAATTACTTGAAAGACTACGGCCAGAATGTCCAAGAAGTTGAGGAACAACCCCAAGACGCTGGGGGTTCTGTCCCCAAAAAGCCAGCTGATAAGGGGAAACAAAAAGAACTCCGGTTCAACAGGAATCTCCACCAGGAACACGGGGAGTCGAGCAATCCATTCCAATTCAATGTCATGGCGCAACTGGCCAACATACCGGCCAGGATTACTCTATACGAGCTCCTGAGGTTGTCCAAAACCACCAAGGAAGCTCTCATTGAGGCATTGAAGAATACGGAAAGCTTCATCACCCAAGTCACTCCAATTCCCGAAGCTTCTGAAGATCAAACTTGTCGACAATGTCTGCAAGCATCGAGAAGTTTACCCTGCATATCATTTACTCAAGAAGACATGCAGGTCAAACACCAACACGACAGACCGTTGTACTACACAGGGTATATCGGATCTTCCGAAATCAGTCGTGTCCAAGTTGACCCGGGCTCCGCGCTCAGCATCATGCCTTATAGGGTCATGCAGGTCTTAGGAATCCCTATGCACAGGTTGCACACTACCCAAACCACCATCTTCGGGTTCAATGCAAACAGTACTCGACCCTTGGGGAAAATCAAGCTCAGATGCCAGATTGGAGATCTCAAGTCTGAGGTCGCATGCTACATCATAGATGCGGACACGTCCTATAATCTTTTGCTAGGACGACCATGGATACATGCAAACCGCATTGTCCCATCTACCTTGCATCAGGTCATGAAGTACGCCAATGACGAGGGTGAAGTTCGAACCTTGATTGCGGAAAAATACCCTTTCCGAGGAGTGGAGAACTTCCACACTGACTCTGTTTTCTACTTAGAATCTCAAGATGTTGACAGTGGCAATGAAGCAGATGTCGAACCAGATCCTGAGGAAGATTGTCCATGGGAACTGAACTTAGATGTAATGGGTCAGGATGAGAGTAGTAATAATGTACCGAGCGAGGGTGAATGGTGCATTAATGAAGATTTTCTTTTGGAGTACTTGCCTGATGTGTCCTCTAAAAATAAATCAGTAGAGAATGATTCTAATGCAGGTACCAACCCATGGCACACAATGTGCACAGAGGCATCACTTACATTGCCAATCGAATCTTTCTTTGCTTCAGATGAAGAAGCAGAAGATGTACAGAAGGCTTTCTTCAAAGTCCCATCCAAAAGGAAAGGGCAGAAGCCGATCTGTTTTGGTAAAGTCAAACCCGAACAACTCAAACGAGGAAGTTCAGAGGAAGACGACGGAGTTCCCCAATTTCATTACCATGAACCCAATTCTATAGACTTAATGAAACGAATGGGGTATAACTTTAATGAAAAACAGGGTCTGAACTTCGGGAAGGGCAGACGAACCCCAGTCCGAATGTCTCTAGCCCCTGAAGGAAAACCTCAGGATTATTACAATAAAACCGGAAGAGGTTTAGGTTATGTCACAACTCCCTCTGCCTCAGAAAATGAGATCAGTAATTATCTGCGTCAAGATCATTCGTCCGGAACCTCTTCCTGGGAATCCGACGTCAGTGTCGGACCTTTCTTTAAAGGTTTGACTGTGAACATGGTTTCAACTAGTCACCCTGATGAAGATGCAGGGGGTGACGAAGAGTTAATTGAGTCGACTAACGATCCTTGGATCAAACGTCTTAACATCCTGTGGGATATGCGTTTCGAACAACGCGAACCACCCACTGAAGATAAGGTGATCCAGGTCAACATGGGAAATGAGTCTGACCCCAAGCCTATCTTTATAGCTGAAGACCTATCATCATCCGAGAAGGAAGACCTTATATCTCTCATCCGAGAATATATAGATGTCTTCGCTTGGAATTATGAAGATATGCCTGGTCTTGACCCGAAGGTGGCCATGCACCGTCTCAACATCGATCCGGATGTAAAACCCGTTAAACAACAACAACGCAGGTTTCGTCCAGAGATCATGGAATCAATTGAGTCAGAAGTTAAAAAGCTTATAGACTCAGGTTTTGTTAGGGAAGAACAACACCCTGACTGGGTGGCCAACATCGTCCCAGTTCCTAAGAAGAACGGTAAAGTCCGGATATGTATCGATTTCCGCGATCTCAATGCCGCCTGTCCGAAAGATGAATTCCCACTCCCCATCACGGATGTTATGATTGACAACACCTGCGGATATGAAAGGATGTCTTTCATGGACGGATTCTCTGGGTACAATCAGATAAAGATGCACCCGGACGATGAAAAACATACTGCTTTTAGAACACCACTGGGGGTGTATTGCTACACAGTGATGCCCTTCGGCCTGAAAAATGCAGGTGCAACTTATCAACGTGCAATGAACACAATCTTTCACGAACACCTACGAAAGAAGATCGAGTGCTACGTTGATGACATAGCAGTAAAGAGCCAATGTAAAGACGATCATCTTGCAGATCTGAAGACAATGTTCGAAATCATGCGAGCACATCAGCTGAAGATGAACCCGACAAAATCGTTCCTCGGAGTTTCAAGTGGAAAATTCCTGGGATTTATCGTTACTTCCAAGGGAATCTCTCTTGACCCAGAAAAAGTGCGTGCCATCCAAGACATGCCACCTCCGAAGAATCTCAAAGAGCTCAGAGGTTTGCAAGGCAGACTGGCCTACATTCGAAGATTCATATCAAATCTTTCAGGGCGCTGCCAACCTTTCTCTAAGCTCATGAAGAAAGGAATATCCTTTGTTTGGGATGCTGAGTGTCAAAGAGCATTCGAGGAGATTAAAAAATATCTCACTCAACCGCCAGTTCTCGTGGCCCCAATATCAGGAAAACCATTCCTGTTGTATGTGAGGGCCATGGATCATTCTCTTGGTGCTTTGTTAGCTCAGAACAATGATCAAGGTCAAGAGCAAGCCATCTATTACCTGAGCAGGACTATGATGGGAGCTGAACACCGGTACAATCCGGTCGAAAAAGAATGTCTCGCCTTGGTATTCGCAATCCAAAAGATGCGACATTACCTAGTTGGACAGACCATTCAGGTCATCTCGAAGGTAAATCCTTTAAGAGTTCTGATGACAAAACCATCATCTCTAAATTGCCGGCTTGCAAAATGGGCCATTCTCTTGTCGCAATACGACATGCAGTTCATGCCTCAAAAGGCGGTCAAGGGTCAAGCACTGGCAGACTTCTTAGCCGATCATCCAGTATCGGGAACGTCTAAGTTGTATGAGGAATTACCCGACGAGGTCGCTGAAGCTTGCGCTACCCAAGAAGCTACGTAAGTGTGGAAGTTATTCTTCGACGGTGCATCCAGAGCAAATCCTCATGGAGCAATCACCGCGGGAGTAGGAGTAGTGTTAATCTCTCCGAACGGCCACGTAATCCCAAGGGGATTCTCCTTAATCGAACCTTGCACCAACACAGCTCATCGTTAATCAAGTCCGAGGAGAATATGAAGTACGTCATGAGGATCTAATCCCGTATTACTTCGCAGTGCTAGAGCAAGCTCAAAAGTTCGAAGGTTTCTTTATCGAATACGTTCCAAGAGCTCAGAATGCATATGCCGATGCTTTAGCCTCTTTGGCAACTTCCCTGGCCTTGCCACCAGAGGTCGAAACAACGATTCCGGTCATGGGACGTAAGCTATACTTTTCCAAGATTCCTACAGAGGAAAATTCAGACGAGACGATGTCGGGAGAAGTCTGTACGGCATTTATGGAGTTCGAATCCAGGGATTGGCGATTCCCATACATCGACTATGCCTTATATGGAATTCTACCTGAGGACCCTAAGGAAGCGGCTGCAATCAAACGAAAAGCCCTCCGATTCTATTACGATGCAGTCTCTCAAGTCTTGTATCGTAAATCACATGATGGAGTCTTACTTCGATGCCTTTCTCGGAAGGAAGCGAAAGAGGCCCTCAAGGAAGCTCACGGCGGAATGTGCGGAGCTCATCAACCTGGAGCTAAATTAGGAGATCGCCTCCGACGAATCGGCTATTATTGGCCGAAAATGTTTTCAGACGCGGTTGACTACGCTAAACGTTGTCACGCATGCCAAATTCATGGGGACTTCATCCATCAGGCGCCGGGAAACTTACACCCTACATCAGCGACTTGGCCATTCGAAATGTGGGGCATGGATATTGTCGGACCGATTTCCCCTTCGACGTCCAAAGGACACCGGTTCATTCTAGCCGTGACCGACTATTTCTCCAAGTGGGCGGAGGCAATCCCGTTGAAAGAAGTCAAGACTTCAAACGTGATCAAGTTCATTAAACATCACGTCGTTTACCGTTTCGGAGTCCCGAGATGAATAGTTCACGACAACGGGACACAATTCGTCAGCTTTGGGTTTCAGAGGTTTTGTGATAAATTCAGAATCCAAAGTGTTGCATCTACTACGACGTATTACCCGCCAGCAAATGGTCTTGCAGAAGCTTTCAACAAAATCATAGTGAAGCTTCTCAAGAAGTTTGTTTCCAAGAGTCGGCGCGATTGGGATGAAAGACTCGGTGAATGCCTGTGGGCTTACCGCACAACGGTGAGGACCCCTACAAGAGCTACACCATTCTCTTTGGTATATGGCTGCGAGGCTGTATTGCCATTAGAAATTCAGATCCCTTCTCTGAGAGTCGCGGTTACAACGGGATTAACAGAAGAAGAAAAGCATCAACGACGTCTACAAGAACTTGAAGCCTTAGATGACAAACGACTTCAAGCTCAGCAACAGATTGAGCTATATCTAGCCCGTATTTCTAAAGCCTACAACAAAAAGGTTAAGGAACGGATTTTCAAGAAAGGCGATCTAGTTTT
>NC_033800.1:144703830-144740187 GCF_001876935.1 Asparagus officinalis | reverse complement strand
GAGCTTATCTTCCTCTGTCATGAAAGGTCATGTGTTTAAACTCTTGTTTCTGCCAGCCAGTCTGTAATCCGTTCATGATGTTGGTGGTTCATAAAATTACTGGGAATATATTGAAAGTATGAAAACATAGGATGTTTTATTTTTCTCGTTCATTCAATGTGGACATATTTGAAATTGCACTTGTCCAAAATATACAGGTGAGAGAGGGCGGCTATGACCAAAAGGTGAACGAGATCGGGCAAAAGACATGGGGAATCATGAAAGGCGTTATGGCGATAGCATCACAAAAGGTCGAGGAATACACCAAAGAGGGAGGTATCAGCAACTGGAAAGGGGATAATTGGCAAAATAACTACAACACACAGAATGGCCACTACCAAAATTTTGGACAGGGGAGCAAGGGCTTTGATAATAATTCTTTCAAAAACCATTCGAACAGAAATTACAGCTCCGTCAGCTCGTGGGACGATTGGGACGACAAGAATCAGAAGGAAGAGCCTAATAATAAAAACGGGAATCATGGTGGTGATAATTGGGCCGGTTGGGATGATGTCAAGAATGAGAGTGATAACGGTTACTACAACGAAAGCTCAGCAAGCAAGGATATCGGTCATAAGTCTGGCTCTTTGTGGGCAGAGGGCGGCTTCGTCTAAAAATGTCCCTTCTGTAATTTTTGGGTAAAATGCAGGTAGCCACCCTCATTTCTTTGCTCTTTGTGTGTATTTTTATTATTGATTTATGACATGGGACTAATTGTCCTACGTCCGCGGTAACAGCCAAGAAAAAGAACTGTAATTAATCGTTATTATTATTCTTTGTAAGAAACTGTACTTAAATTTTATAATTGTTCTATTAGTTTCATTTGCATGGGAACATTTCCTTTTGTTAGGTTGATTGAGTTTGGACTGTAACCTTTTCAATGTTTCCGGTTGCATCTTGGCATTGTCACGAGATTTTTCTGTTTGTGATCATCATGTGAACTGCTATTTTGAAGTATTATCTTGAAAATGTAAGTCGTCCACACATGTTAACTCTAATTTTACGGGTTATATTTCAAGGTTTTTAGATTTCAAGATTTTTAGTCCACTTTTGTAAGATTTTTCTATTTATTCTTTTTCTATGTTATTGTTGTTGTATATTCATGGGTAGTATTTTATTGATATCTACTCCTCTATACCTAAAGGAGAATCCGAAGATTTACTGTTTATGCTACAGTAAATACTACATAAACATCAACCTTTCTATCCTCCTTTAAATATAGGGGTGTAAATTTACTGTTTAAACTACTGTATTTTATTGTACTATGAGCAGTAAATCTTTGCACCCCTCCTTTAAGTATAGAACGGTGAGTATGATTTCTAATTTTAAACATACAATAATCAAATCAAATGTATTAAACCTTAGAGTGAGGCAAGTTGGACATGCAATGTTAAAAAAAATAGGGATATGTGCTTTACACGGGGTACACACTAGTTTGTAAGAAAGCGAAATGCTTGGCTGGCGCCTTTTTATCCTATTCTGAACCAAAAGTTCTTCTCAAGACCTTGGTTTTCTTCTTGATGTGGGACTAAATTAACTCTCTTTTGAAAATGATCTTCTTAGGGAGGACTGATCAAACTTGTTTTATCTCTGTCTTCAGCTCATCCTCTTCCACTCCACTCATTTTTTAAGACCATTCAATGACAAACCTAAGTTGCTAAAATTCTTAAATTTCGTCCGACCTATAATGCTAAATTTCATGTTTCTTGACAGCTTTTCAAATAAATGAGATTTGGGGCATCAATAAGCAAAAACCTTTTTTCTCATAGAAAAAATTATCCTACTAAAAACTTATTTCTTTCCTTGTCTGCGTATCCTTGCCAAACAAACAAGATCTGAAATAAATCCATCACACAACATATATATTATCATCTTACACGTTTTGTCTTATATCCATATATATATGTATATATATATATATATATATATACATATATATATATATATATAATATATATAATATATATATATATTATATATATATATATCCTTATCCCATGGATCTCATATGCATCCATAATCAGTTTTGGCATAAATGGATTATGAATTTTACTTAGAACAAAACCCTATCTATCCTAATGGACTCAAAAATTTGGCAGATGATACAAATATAATGAGTATAATATCTGACACTCATCTTCTTATCCCTTTGCACCCCTACAGCCAAAATCCAGCTGACTGCCACTAAGGGGCTGTTTGGTTGGTTTTAAAAAAGAAAATCTATTAAAGAAAACATATTTTCTATAATAGGTTTTTTTTCTTTTTGTTTGGTTCACCTCCTAAAAGCAAGAAAAGAGATGAGATGAGATGATTGTCATCATCTTATTGGAGGATGTGAAACAATTTTTTTAAAAAAAACTCATTTTATAAATTTTTTTTGAAAAAATAAGTGGAAAATAAATTTTAGTAATATACTTTTTCTATTTCTTTTTCTTTGATTCTAGGAAATCAACCAAACAGCCCCTAAACAAAACAAATGATCGTAAAGTACTTGCTTGTGATTGCGTACAAAGTCTGTAGCACTGACCAGCACAAAGCATTGTCTCCGGAAGCGGTGGGACCGCAAGATCACAGCACACTGTAAACTACAAAAAAAACAATAAAAAATTTCATGCCCTCTGAAAAATTAAATTACTAAAGCAAGCAACTGTATCTGACCAAGAAAATAAAATCAGAACCCACGTCAGACGGACCCCACAGAAACAAGTACAAAGGACCCACTGCTCGCTCAATTATTGTCAAAATAGTGCGTGACTCAGAAAAAGGGTCCACCTCAAATTTCAGCCATTTGAAATGTGCGGATTTTATTAGCGCCATCACCTTTCGCATCCGCATAGAGCCGAAGCTCATTGTCTACAGGCTATCTGATGCAGACTTGTCAGTGAATCCTAATTTCCCACCAACTCATCTTTCAAATATTGTTGGAAGGTATAAAAGCATTTGATTGTCACTATCTATTGAATTAATTAGTAGAGTACATTGAAAATACTATGTCATCTTAGTTAGCTACGTACGTTAACAAGAAAAAGAAGCAGTGAGGTTCATCTCCTTCAGCATGATTATTGACATAAGTAACACTAAAGACTTCATCGTTAGTCTATCTCTATAGGATTTGTGCAATATATATACCTCATGTAAAATAGGAGGTTAGTTACACAGAGATCCTTGATATTTCAGTATGTTGTAGCGAAAACCAGACTCCCATAATAGAGTGATGACTTTGCTCGATGGTCGAGGGGTCTTGCTACAAATGTTTAGGGGCAATCAATTACTCGTCTCCCATATGTTTAGGGGTAGTCAATTACAGTACAAATCTTCGTAAAAGATTCTGATTCCCCCGTTACCAAATTTTTTTGGCTGCATCCTTTATTGGGTATTGTGGGGTCCTTGGAAAGTCCTTGTTTGAGCCAAATTTATCACCACGGTCATTCAATTCGATATACAAAAATTTCGATTTTTGAACGGAGGGTTTATAATGCAGAACTTATCTTACCCGCAATCACCCCTGCCTCCTCCTGTAACAAAAGATGAAAGGGCAATGTGCCACATGATGCAACACAATGCACATATCAAACCGTATTCATTTTACATCAGAGACCCACATCCGGTAAAAACTCCGAAAGTAATCGTACCGAAAAATGAGTATCTTGAGGGTGAAACAGTAAAAAAATTAACTCTAGAGGTCCATCTGCAACGGATAAAACTACATGGTAGTAAGTAAGTTCAAAATAACGATACTAAGGAATATTGAGGGGAACACCGTCGACAGATCAAGACGATCCCAAATAGCGGAGACTAAGGAATACTGAGACATGGGAACATCTTATTGCCATAGGATGGTGATTACACTGTACAGATGAAAGTCCCACGATATATTACACTTGAAAAAGTAAACTAACTAAATATCACACAGTGGCAAGCTCATTGATTTTATCTCCAATCTTAAAGCTCTCACCACCCCATTAACGTCCTCCTCACTCGATCCACAATCTGATCTCTAGCTTGCCTATTTGCTAACGGATATTCTCTCGTTTCCTCCAAGAGAAATCTGTACACCTCCCATTGCCTCTCTGATGTAGTATGTCTCCCAATTTCAGCCTAAGAGACAAAGTTCAGCATCAACATCAAATCTTCATGAAATCTGTAAATAACAGAAGAATTCGATGGGGGTAAGACTTGTTACCGAGAAGATGCAGATGCCAAGTGTTTTGAGAGCAAGTGTGACATCGTAAAATACTCGAGGTTTTCCTTTTCCTGATAATTCGACGGGGTTAGCAACCAAGAGCTCGGTGTCTGGGCCACGGCTGACGATTATCACTCTTAAAGGATGGAGCATCTCCAATCTTAACCGAGAGCAAATTGTGTTTTGCTTTTCAGGATCAATTATCTTTTTACCATCGGCTTGTTGGATGAAAAGGTCTATTTCGCGGTACCCTTTCTCGTATGAGAGGAATCGTCCATACGCTATCTAAATTGCATTGAAGAAAAAGCCAAGTTAGAATGTTCTATAACACTTGAAGTAAGGAAAAAGAAAAAAGAAATACGCATCCGTGTTGAACAATTGTTCACTGTTAAAAAGACCACTAAAGGATCCTTGGTTCAACTTAGAGTCTGTTTTTTTTTTCTGACGTGACTGTGATTGCAATGCAAATATCACTCGCACGCAACTTCAATTACTAAGAGTCTAAGATTGCAGTTGTAGTTGTTTGGTTCAGTTTTAAAATTTTACAACTTGCAACTTTAGTTCTAGTTGTTGGTATGGTCACAGTTGGAGTTATAATTTAAACCTCAGTTGCAACTCAGAAAAGGTCGCAACCGCTACTTACACCCAAATTTGCGTAAGTTGTATGTTTCTATTGGATGTTACTTATTGGCAATCACATATATCAACTGCGGCGAAACAACTGTTGTAATGACTCAAATGTTTCAACCGCATGCAAATGCAAGTGCGACAAATTCCAAACAACCCGTTGGCAAGGCTGCGTTATTTACGTGGGAAGTGGAAAGACCTGTGCAATGAAACAGTGGGCAAAATTCAAATTAAGGGTCTTTAGCATTCATCGTGGTCTGTTCACTGCCCCTGCATGTATCTAAGCAAACAAAATAATAATAACATTAATAATAATCAAAACAGTTAACCATCATAAGAAAGGTCAGGAAGAAACAAACTGCCCAGTTATCTAATAAGAAAAGTCCGAAAGAAACAAACCATATTAGTTAAAGCTCTCTTTTAGCTGCCACTTGATGTGTAGGTCAAGTTAAATGTTTGTCCTTATTTGTTGTATAACCTCAATAATTGGAAGAATAATTGAGCATGACATCTTTTGATGATATCACATAACCATACTCTTTTAGGTAAGCTGCACGCTATAAATTAACAAACAAATCCAGCTACGGGAGACAACCTCCATTGAAGGACATAGTTTGGAACAGTGTCAGACTAAATACTCAGACTGACAAGGATATACGTGTGCATGACTGTACAAAATCATCAAAAAAATATACTAAGAAACTGACAAATGAACAAGATAAGAATGCTATTGAGGTGTGGATATATATTAAGCAATAGGGAAAAAAATGAGTAAATTATTACTAAATTAGATGTTGAGGATAAAATAAGAAAGAACCGATTGAGATACTTTGTTCATATGCAACGGAGGTCACTAAGTGCGTCAATTATAAGAAGTTGTAAGATTATAATTAATATGGAGAAATGACTAATGGTAACCTAAGAAAACTTAATAGGTATAATGTAAGAAGCATATAAGATAGTGGTTAAGTTAGTAAGAAGATATGCTTAATAGAACTGATGGAAGGTTAGGATTCATGTAAGCTTTATTGTTGTTATCGTATCAATCATGGGAAATTCCATTTTCTGGAGTCACTGGAGTTACGATGAAATGTAAAATTTATGGCACGTCTCGTCTTTTTTACCTTATTAACCTTTTTTCCTTCCTTCTTAATTGACAAGAGGTATATTTTCCAAGTTGCTTGACGTAGTTTGATACTCAACTTCCAATCCAAAATAGAGGGTCATGCAGTAAATTAATACTGAGTGGTACCTGAATGTTGCAATCCTTCAAAGTCCTCAAAATGTCATAGAGAAGACCCTTCTGATCAGCACAGTGAATCTGAAGCAAAGTTTGAGAAGGGCTTAAGGAATTGTCTATGACCAAGTTCATGTTTTTAAGCTTCATCATATCTGGACTAAGTGCTTGTGAACCGATATCGCCGTCAGGTATCTCCGGATGAAATAGTCCTTCAGCAACAGCAGAAGGAAGGGAAGAGAAACCCTGCTGAAAACTATCGGCTAATTGAAACTCACAACTGATGCATGAGTCTCCCAAAACTTCATCCAACTTTTGGCATGTCTCATCTTGTCTCTTTTTAGTATGCAAGAGCTCCCTGGACCAAAATATTTAAGGTATCAGATAACAAACACAGAGAAACTGAATATTTAGCGAGAAACAACTGTAGAGATGTAAGAATCGTAACTATGTGTATGAGGAAATCTAACCACAAGAAGCAATAAGCTGAAAATCTAGTATAAATTGTGCTGCCATCTCTTCTTCCCTTGTTTACTCAAAGAAACTACTTAACCACTCCTTGAATATGAAACTACTTAACCACTCCTTGAATATGTGCTATGCATTTAGTCAGATGTGTTTTCAATTATATGATTACAACAGCAACAAAACCTTTTCCAAATTTTGGGGATTTTCAATTGTATACAATACATGTTTTAATTTACAACACCTCTTATATACTTTTTGAACATGAATCTCACACTCCGAGACACTTACTTCATTACATTACATATTTGACAAATCTATTTGCTTTCATTTATACACATATTTGTTATCTTAACCATCTTTTAGCAGAAAAGATGTTGTCGAGTAATCAAGTTGTATAAAATTGTGAATAAGTTTAGTATGTCTTGTCTATTTTAAAAAAAGTTGAAAAGCCAAGCACTATGTCTTTCTGAAGTCATTTAAACATATGGTACGATAAAATTTTACCATCATTGCATGTTCTATATTATCAAGAACAGTTTTTTTGGCATGCTGTAGTTTTCAAGAACATATATAATATATAATATATATATATATATATATATATATATATATATATATATATATATATATATATTATATATATATATTATTATATATATATATATATTATATATATATATATAATATATATATATATATATGCATGGATACGACTCTCCCTTTAATATATAAGGCCTCGGAACTCCGTTCTAAGCTCATGCTATCATATCTCCTCAATCTGTGTCCTACTTTCTTGAGAAGTTACGATGCCCACATTGTACCCATATCCGTGCTACATAGACGCGGTTTTAACAGAGTTAGGGAGACATAGCAGTCTCTGTTTACTCTCTCTGTGCTGTAGACAGTTTCTGGCTCCCTCATTACTTCAAAGTTAAAGTCTAATAACAAACTATCTCATGTTAAACTCAAAAAAGTCATGTCGACTAGAAAACACATACATAAGTTTTAGTTCTATGAAGAAATGCACGAATGCTCAAAAAATAGGTGTATCCACACTCACATGCCATCTGTTATGAAGAAGAGATCCATGACTCTACCATCAGGGGTCGTCGAAACCTTCACTCTATCAATCAAGAGCTCAAGTTCAGAGAGAACATGAGTAACATCTGCAACACTTCACACAATCTCATAAGAAATTGTACCAAGAAATCCAACTCTACCTCCATTACAAAGAATAACAGGAAAATTACCATGTAATAATCCCTTCCGATCAACGGAGAAGAGCTTCAATAAGTAAACCTGAGATATTGCAGGCTGGGTTCCAATATCGTAGTAGAATGGGATCGGATTCGACGGGCACAGAGATAAAAGTCGGGTTTTTAAGCTCCTCCATTGGACATTTATTTTGGGAGAGCAGGGGATAACCCAGAGCACAACAAAACACCATTTCCCATCGGTTGATACGTCTGTAATAAAAATGAATAAAATTTAGGATAACAAGGCTAATCCAGCTGGTGAAACAACCAAATTTCCAAAACCCAATTATTATTATAACAAAGAGTAATTGAAACAAGGGGTAAATCCAAAGCTCCATGTCAAACTTCAAAGCATGTCAAGGAGAAAATATATTGACAGGTTGGGCAGTTTTTTTTAAAGCAAAATTTACAGGGAAATCCCCTCTACTGCAGAAAGCAACATTGATTAAACCCAAAACCCAGGAAAATTTAGACCAGAGAACACCTAAAATTTCCTCACTCAAAAGTAACAACTGTTGCTGAACTCTCAATACTAACATAACAGTAAACTCCAAAACAAATATAAGATTTTTAAAAAAAAAATTAAAATCCACCACATAAAATGGACCTCAAAAACTTCATCTAATAAGCAAAACCAATCTCCGAATCAAGATTCAAACCACAAAATCCAGAGAAAAACTCAAAATTGTCAAGGGAAGGACCGACATCGATGTTTTAATTTTAAAATTTACCAGCAGCTCTCAACCCCTATATTAACATAAACAAGAACTAAACTCAGAGGAGAAAATATGAATTCAAAATCCTAACATAAAATCATAATAACTTTCAAATTCCCGAAATAACCCCGACCTCCCCTCGTAATATAAAGCCCGAACTCGAGAATAATTCGGCAGAGATCGCAGCCGAGCCCAGTTTTGTCCGGGCAGTTAACAGGTGACGGACGCTCGGCTCGCCGCCCTCCCCTCGCCTCTCTCGATCTCGACCGCCGTCCTCGCTCGCGACCCCATGCCCCCGCGTCCGATCGAGAATCCAACTGGAATATCGTCCCCGAGATTCCGCGCCATTCTGCACCCCGCCGCTGTGCTCCCTTGCCGGACTCGGAGCTCCCGCTGTGGAGTATTTCCTAGGTGGCATGCCGCCGCCTTCGGGGGTTAGGGGCCCGCCACGCTCAGCAGCGACCCGTTGGGCGGTATTTATTTGGGTCGGTTGAGGAGTGCGTACGGCCCGAGATGCGGTAGTTCGACACGTGCGGATACCTTCGGCTGGGTTCGAAGTGATCGTGTTGCTGTCGGCGTGGATTTCGGACGGTGAAGTCGTGGGCCGTTCGATTCGGTTCGCACGCTGAGATCGTGATTGAAAGATGCAGGGGAATCTTTAATTGGATTCTTCCCCGCTGAAGGGGCTATTTTGGATTCTATAATTGTTTGAGAATCTTATATTTTTATCTGCTTATAAAAAGTTTTGATGTGAGTGCTTACCTTTTTTTAATTTATTAAAGCTCGGCGCGAGATAAGACTTATGATCGTAAATAAATACAATATTTAGGTGAAATTTTGTATTCCGACAGAATTCTCGGCTGTCTTTTGGATGTCTAGCAGTGACCTGAACGTTGAAGCTGTGCCAGATCAGCTTTATTTTTCTTATTTTAACTTTCTATGGTTTTCCCTTGAATTCATATGTGAGCGGAAAAATTCAAAGGGCGTGTTTGTTTGAGGGTGTTTTTTTGGAAAACCCGGTTTTTGGAACAAAAAGTAACATTTTTGTGTTTTTAGAAATCCAAAACCTGCGTTTGTTTCATTTTTTTTTTTTGAGAAATGGTTTCCTAAAACCTTGTCAAATAGTGCTTTTTTTTGGAACGGCGAAATCCTGTCTAAAAGCTCGGAAATGGGCAATTTTTTGGAAATGAAAGGCCAGCTCAGCTTCTCAGCCTCTCCTGTCTAAAAGCTCGGAAATGGGTCTTTGGAAATGAAAGGGCTCACCGCTTCTCGTTACCCCCCGCTTCGCCATTTCCCTCTTCCTCTTCCCGCCGTTTACAAAAATAATCAACGAATTTTTGCTCAAACGTGGGCATATTTTTGTGTAATGTTGATCCCCCTGTTGATTTCCTCTTTGCTGAACCCTAGCTACTGAGTTGGAGATGAAATTTCTTTAGGGTTTGGAGGTTTACAACGGCTTCTGCAGTGTGATTTTGGGGGTTTTCATGTAGCTTGTCGACGTAGTTCTTGCGATGCGATTTGCTCTTAAAGATCATTGACCTCGGTTCACCCCCTCACCTTATTCTGCAGATCTTACGTGTTGATTTCTCGTATAGCTTTTCCTACTTAAGAAATCACCTAAAGGCCCTTCGGATCTGCTCGAAAACATAGCAAAGGTATAATCTTTTAAAACTTTGTGATACTTGATTGTGTTTGAGGTTTGGTTATATTCAAACAATACCAAATTTTTTATCAGCTAGTTGAAGACGTTAGTATTATGCTGATGTATGTTTACTGCTATACGCTGAGATAATTTCTGTTAAAATCGTATATTTAACAATATTTTCTCTCTAATTTTATTTATAAATGGTTAGCTATAGAGATGACTTTGCGTTTAAGGTTTTGCATGTGTTTAAAAATGTTTATTTAACTGTTGTAGATGGATGAGATGGATGACGATACACTAATGAGGATGTCAAGTAATGCCACTATGTCTGCCATCGTTACTGTGTTGACTTGTTTAATGAGAATTCGTGCTAGAAAAAAAACTATCACCTATCATCATAGGGAGGGAAAACAGAAAAAGATAGAGTCTAGAAATGACCACATCAACCGTGTATTTTTCGGCTATAGTCAAAGTTGTAGAGATTATCTTAGAATGAGGCCGCATGCATTCGAAAATCTGGTTAGAATAATGAGTGTTACGGGCCTACTGCAGGATTCACGTGGTGTTAAAGTAGAAGAACAACTGGTCATGTTTCTAAATATATCAGCACTGATTATAGAGTGCTACAAGATAACAATGCTTTTAATTAGTCACCAATCAGTGACTATGTACTTTTGTAAACATAACCTCAGGGACATGTTATGAACATCTTAGGTGTAGTATTCTGAATCTGGTTTGCTGTATTCATGCTATGTGATTAAGTTCTATTGCTTGTCATTGAGATGTATTGCTGTGTCCATGCTTCAGAGCTGTTGTACACATATACATGTCTCTGAGGATGCTTCAGAGATGTATTGTTGTGTCCATGCTTGTATTTCATCTGTGTCTTTCCCTGACTTTCATCTGTGTCTTTCTCTGAGGATGCCTCACTTATTACTGTGTTTGTGTGCATGTGATTCAGGTTGGACACAAGTTGTGACCAGAAATACGTTATAAAGATAGCAATTTGTACTCGATGGTGCATTGGTATGGCTATCTTTCTTAACTTGGGGTTATCATTTGAGCAAAAAACTGGATTTTACCTTGCTGCATCAATATTCACAGGTCATGTGGGTTTTCGGCATTAGGCAATGATGATTGGTCTTTATTTTGTGTATGCAGCCTACATTATGATTTGCTTATTTGGTTCATGTAGGTGTTAAAAAATGCTAATAGATATCCCAAACATAGAGAGGATCACTCAAAAAATCACAAGAATTGATCTCATACTGTTTTGGAAAATCAAGACAGATATGAACTGTCTCGCCAGCGAGACAGTCTTTACTGTCTCGCCAGCGAGACAGTCTTTACTGTCTCGCAGCGAGACAGTGTTTTACTGTCTCGCCAGCGAGATAGTGTTTAGTCTCGGAACCCGAGACAGTAAACACTGTCTCGACCGCCGAGACAGCAAACACTGTCTCGGCAGCCGAGACAGCAAATGCTGTCTCGGAAACACTGTTTGTTCAGGGGTTATAAATACCCCCCTGAGATCATTTTTGAAAGGGGCGGATCAGAGAGCAGAAGGTTGAGCATTTTGGAGCAGACAGAGCAGAGTACTTGAGCTTCTGGCCATTCCTTGAGATTCGAGCTTTGACTTGATCTTAAGAAGAGTGATCGTCTTACTTTGATAAGATCTTCACTTCAAATTCCTACTTCAATAAACGAAGGAAGAATCACTAAACCCCTCACAATTCAATCAGAATCTGTGATTCGGTGGTCCACGAGTCAAAGCACTCCCGGCACAGGCAAAGATCTCACGCAAGCAGCGATCCAAATAACGATCATGTGTTTGTTTCTAAAAAGTTATAATTTTCATTTTGTTGTGTAAAATAAGTCTTATAAAAAGACTATCTCTTTTGAATTTATTGTAATCGATCGAAGATATAATGAATTCCACAACTTTGAATTTATTGTAATCGATCGAAGATATAATGAATTCCACAACGAGACCAACTTTTGACGAAAACAAGCTGGCGACCACAGTAAGAGCCAACGGTCTCGCTGCCGAGACCGTCGTGTCGCAGCCGATCAAGATACTGGTTGAGTCCATGGTTGAATATGAATTCAACCAAGCAAAGTTTGAGGAATATCTGTCATTCTCATCCTTAAAGTCTTCCTCGCCTCACAAATGCAGGAAGATTTCATCTTCTAAGAAGGTTTTCAAGTTTTTGACTCCGTCGAACACTATAGATGAAGACTCTCGCTTGATTGTTGCTCGCAACCTCTCTGCTCATAATGAATCTTCTCCAATTAAAGAGTCATTGAATCAAAGCTCGTCGGCACTAACGAAGAGGGCTCATCAGAGACAACGTCAGCGCCGCGCTCGCCAAATGGCTAAGGCCTTGGAATAAACTGACGGAGTTCGTTATCACGCGGACTTAGAGTCAAGGAGGCATCGAGTGGTTCAGTTGTCTCAACGACCAATCACTCATATCTCTGCTAAATTAACGACGGATGAATGGACTTTCGTCAAAAGGGCGCGCTCGACCCTCAAAGAACGTATACAAAAGCGTCGTGCAAACGCTGCTCATGTCCGTGCTCTCTTACAACAAAGACGAGAAAGAAACAAGGAGATGGTGGCCAAAGAACCACCAAAACTCTGCAAAGTTTGGATTCCAAAGTCTGGAATTATGCAAAATCAGCATTCGGAGCCCGTTAAGACTCCATACCTGCCAGGGGGTGATTCTAAATGTGTGACTCCCGACATAACCTTGGATCGCTCAAAGACAGTAATAAATTGTCCTGAGAATGCCAACAAGATTTTACACCCCCAGAAGAAGACGCATTCACCAAAAGACATCGTCATACATGGGAGGTTATACCAACAGATGATAGGATTTTCCGGCAATCATACCGATGAATCGTACTATCAAGCTGTAGGTTTGAATAAATTTCGAAAGAGAATTATTCAAGAAATAAACTCTCATTGTTCCTGTGCACGACTCATTAAAGCAGTATTGTCGAAATATGACTATTCCAAACGAGAATCCATCCCGCAAAGAGTCCCAATGTTCCAGAGACTTTTCACCAAAATGTCAAAGCCCAAGCCGAGACATTTCTGCAAGAAGCTTGTTGTTCAAGAGGATGAATTCCCTGAAGTCACCATCAATATGACTGATAAAGGAAAATCTAAGTGGCATTCAAGTGAATCAAATCCCGACTTTTCACCGGGAGGAAAAGTTAACTCAAGAATTGCCCAACGGATGTCCCGACTCCAGTTAAGAGCCATCAGACATAGGGACTATAAGAGAATGCATGAAGGAAAGTCATCAGAGGACGAGCTCTCGGACACTTGTTCTGCGATCGCTTCGGATGATACAGTATCTAGCACAGGGCAAACCAGAGAAGTACTCACAATCACCTCTGATCAGTTCGTTCAAATACTTCAAGAAGCTCTAGCCAAACAACGTGAAGAAATTAGAGCTGAGATGAAGACAGAGATGGAGTTGGCTATCCAACAAATGAGAGAATTGCTAGCTCAATGGTCTCAACCTCCTGAATCCAGCCTCCACATTCAGAATGTTATAGATGACAGTGATCCAGAAGTGGATGAAGTCATTATGGCTGATACACCTCCTAATAGCAATAACGCTGGGGGTGGTCTAACGCACCCTCCCAATAACGATATTGGGGGTGGTTCAATGGCACCTCTTACAGGGGGTGGTCTAACTCATTCTCCTCAACGTCATTCGAATGAAGACATAGACGATGACGGGAAAATGAAAGAGCTTGAAAACAAAGTCAACGCTTTGATGACGGCTCAAGAAGTTCAATACCGTACCCGGCAAAGTTCAATCTGATTAACTTCACACCATTTGATGGGAAGAGCTCGCCTACTCAGCACTTGATTTATTTCAAGTCTCATTTGGGCACGATCTCTGAAAATGAGGCTTTAATGGTCCGGTCATTCGTTGGTACCCTTCGTGGGCCCGCCTTCGATTGGTATCGACGTCTCAAGCCAGGGAACATCAATCGCTGGGATGATATGGAAAGTTTGTTCCTCAGCAATTTCTTTGATGATGACACCGAAGTGTCAATCGGAACCCTTTTAGATGAGAAGCAAAAAGACGGAGAGTTAGTCGATAATTTTATCAAGCGCTTCCGTGACAAGACAATGAATTGTAGAGATCCTGTTACAGAGGAGTTTATCCTGCAAACGTGCCACAATAATCTCTCCATCGATGTCCTGGAAGCCCTGGGGGTCGTACCATCCAAAACTTGGAAAGATTTAAAAATACGCGGTGAACAAGCTAAACACTTTCTTAAAAGAAAGAAAGCTGAGAGAAGCCGACTGACAACATTTGCAATCGCTGGGAATGCGGCTCTCGATCCAAAGTTTCAAAAGGAGTATTCTTTCAAAAATGATGAAGCTCCAACCATATTAAAATACCTCCTCGCCAATGACAAAATCGAGCTACCACCTATTAAAGATCAGGAGGGAGCTAAGAGGATTGCGGATCTAAACTACTGTGCGTACCACAGAAGGGTTCTTCATCCCACCGAAATTTGCTTCGGACTCAAAAATAAAATCCAAGCCTTAATTGACTCCGGAGTCATAACGGCAAAACAAGCCAAGTAAAGACGACTATACTCCATGGGATACAAGAGTATAAACTGTTTTTCCCTAACTCCGAAGAGTATACGAGTATAAATTGCTTCCTCATGTAACTCCATTGGGTGCATGAGTATAAACTGTTTCCCCTCACTCCAAAGAGTATACGAGTATAAACTGCTCCTCGATACTCCAATAGGATAAACTGTTTCCCCTCACTCCAAAGAGTATACGAGTATAAACTGCTCCTCGATACTCCAATAGGTATATAAGTATAAACTGTTTCCCACTCTTGACGGGAAGTTCCTGGAGAATTTTTACATGTAATATTCTTAAGGATAACCTGGTCATGTAACTCGGTATGATGTTAGACCCAGTTTCGTGAAGAAAGCTGGGGGTGGATGGTTTATGTAACAGAAGTTCCCGAAAGAATGCTATATGTAATTTTCTTAGGGATAACCCGATCATTACAAACAAAGTGATAAACACTACATCCCCACGGTGATTTCCGAATACTCTTTTGCTGAGATGAGATGAGATCACTTCGTTGGATCAATCTTCCCTCACAAAATTCTCACTTGGTCAAACCTTTAAACAGTTAGGACCAAAGCTAAAATCCCCTCTCGATACAAATTGGACGATCAAACCTTTAAACAGTTAGGATCGTCTCAAAACCCTATTTGGTCAAACCTTTAAACAGTTAGGACCAAAGCCAAAATCCCCTCTCGATTCCTTCCAGGAACGAGAGGTCCACTCAAATTGAACGGTCAAACCTTTAAATAGTTAGGATCGTCTCAAACCCCTATTTGGTCAAACCTTTAAACAGTTAGGACCAAAGCCAAAATCCCCTCTCGATTCCTTCCATGAACGAGAGGTCCACTCAAATTGAACGATCAAACATTTAAACAGTTAGGATCATCTCAAACCCCTATTTGGTTAAACCTTTAAACAGTTAAGACCAAAGCCAAAATCCTCTCTCGATTCCTTCCATGAACGAGAGGTCCACAAATTGAACGGTCAAACCTTTAAACAGTTAGGATCGTCTCAAATTCTCATCTGGTCAAACCTTTAGTTAGGACCAAAACCAAAATCCCCTCTCGATTCCTTCCATGAACGAGAGGTCCACAAATTGAATGATCAAACCTTTAAATAGTTAGGATCGTCTCAAAACTCCCACTTGGTCAAACCTTACTACAGTTAGGACCAAAGCCAAAATCCTCTCTCGATTCCTTCCATGAACGAGAGGTCCACAAATTAAGCGATCAAACCTTTAAACAGTTAGGATCGTACCAAACTCCCACTTGGTCAAACTTTACTACAGTTAGGACCACAACCAAAATCTCTTCTCGATTCATTCCATGAACGAGAGGTCCACTTTCAGTTGAATAATCAAACCTTATGACAGTTAGGATTATTCAAACCCGTCCAGATTCTTTAAGTGGAGATCTCACTTTGAGTTTCCTTTGCACCTAGGAGATAGAATATAAAATAAAATTCTTCCTCTCCGATTTTGGGTTTATCTTTACCAACAAACAAGAGACCAGGAGATAGAATATAAAATTCTTCATCTCTGATTTTTGGGTTTATCTCTACCAACAAAAAAGAGACCAGGAGATAGAATATAAAATTCTTCCTCTCCATCATCGGGTTCACCTCTACCAACAAAAAAGAGACCAGAATACTCCAATAGGTACACGAGTCTAAACTGTTTTCCTACACTCGAGAGGCAGTTTCTGGAGAATATTAATCTAAATATTCTTAAGGATAACCTGACGAACTCACAAGGGACATACAAGCATCAATCTGGAAATACCAGCCTCAATTCAAGATCTCAACAACGGTCAAGCGATAAACGCAGTGCCGGAGAAGCATTAGCTATTCTACAAAGAACTGAATAGACTAATGGATGAAGAGATCAAGAGCTGGAGCCATTTTACAGATTCTTCTACACGATCTACTCAACCAAGCATTGAAGGGATCGTAAGTAAATCTATCTTATCCAAAGTATTCCAGACTCCTCTATAAAAGAATGAGTCTGGAATACTTTGGAGGGGTTATTTGTAGGCGTTAAAAAATGCTAATAGATATCCCAAACATAGAGAGGATCACTCAAAAAATCACAAGAATTGATCTCATACTATTTTGGAAAATCAAGACAGATATGAACTGTCTCGCCAGCGAGACAGTGTTTACTGTCTCACAAGCGAGATAGTATTTACTGTCTCGCAGCGAGACAATGTTTACTGTCTCGCCAGCGAGACAATGTTTATTGTCTCGCAGCGAGACAATGTTTATTATCCCGCCAGCGAGACAGTGTTGAAATGGTCAAAAAACCAGCTTGATAACTACTGTACACGTGTCTATTAACTATCAAAGAATATGGGGAACGTCGTGGGCGAGAATCACGTGGATAACTGTCAAAATAACAGAGTTTGAAACGTGGGAAGGTAGTTACGGTGGAAACCGCTGGGCAGTTGGGTTTTCCGAGACAGTGTTTACTGTCTCGGAACCCGAGACAGTAAACTCTGTCTCGGCCGCCGAGATCGGCAGCCGAGACAGCAAATGCTGTCTCGGAAACACTGTTTGTTCAGGGGTTATAAATACCCCCCTGAGATCATTTTTGAAAGGGGCGGATCAGAGAGCAGAAGGCTGAGCATTTTGGAGCAGACAGAGCAGAGTACTTGAGCTTCTGGCCATTCTTTGAGATTCGAGCTTTGACTTGATCTTAAAAAGAGTGATCGTCTTACTTTGATAAGATCTTCACTTCAAATTCCTACTTTGATAAACGAAGGAAGAATCCCCAAAACCTTCACGATTCAATCAGAATCTGCGGTGGTCCACGGGTTAACGCACCCCCGGCACAAGCAAAGATCCCACGCAAGCAGCGATCCAAACAACGATCCTGCGTTTGTTTCTAAAAAGTTATAATTTTCCTTTTGTTGTGTAAAAGAAGTCTTATAAAAAGACTATTTCTTTTGAATTTGTTGTAATCGACCAAAGATATAATGAATTCCATAACAAAATCAGCTTTTGACGAAAACAAACTGGCGACCACAGTGTGAGCCAACGGTCTCGCTGCCGAGACCGTCGTGTCGTAGCCGATCAAGATACTGGTTGAGTCCACGGTTGAATATGAATTCGACCAAGCAAAGTTTGAGGAATATCTGTCATCCTCATCCTCAAAATCTTCCTCGCCTCAAAAATGCAGGAAAATTTCATCTTCTAAGAAGGTTTTCAAGTTTTCGACTCTGTCGAACACTACAGATGAAGACTCTCGCTTGATTGTTGCTGAGGATTCTACTCGCAACCTCTCTGCTCATAATGTCTCTTCTCTAATTATAGAGTCATTGAATCAAAGCTCGCCGGCACTAACGAAGAGGGCTCATCAGAGACAACGTCAGCGCCGCGCTCGCCAAATGGCTAGGGCCTTGGAACAAACCGACGGAGTTCATTATCACGCGGACTTAGAGTCGAGGAGACATCGAGTGGATCAGTTGTCTCAACGACCAATCACTCATATCTCTGCTAAACTAATGACGAATGAATGGACTTTTGTCAAAAGGGCTTGCTCGACCCTCAAAGAACGTATACAAAAGCGTCGTGCAAAAGCTGCTCATGCCCGTGCTCTCTTACAACAAAGACAAGAAAGAAATAAGAAAATGGTGGCCAAAGAACCACCAAAATTCTACAAAGTTTGGATTCCAAAGTCTGGAGTTGTGCAAAATCAGCATTCGGAGCCCGTTAAGACTCCGCACCCGCAAGGGGGTGGTTCTAAACGTGTGACTCCTGACATAACCTTGGATCGCTCAAAGGCAACAATAATTTGTTCTGAGAATGCCAACTAGGCTTTACACCCCCAGAAGAAGACGTGTTCGCCAAAAGACATCGTTATGCCTGGGAGGTTATACCAACAGACGATAGGATTTTCCGACAATCATACCGATGAATCGTACTATCAAGCTGTGGGTTTGAATAAATTTCGAAAGAGAATTATTCGAGAAATAAACTCTTATTGTTCCTGTGCGCGACTCATTAAAGCAGCATTGTCGGAATATAACTACGCCAAACGAGAGGTCATCCCGCAAAGAGTCTCAGTGTTCCAGAGGCTTTTCACCGAAATGTCAAAGCCCAGGCCGAGACGTTTCAGCAAGAAGTTTGCTATTCAAGAGGATGAATTCCCTGAAGTCACCATCAACATGGCTGATAAAGGAAAATCTAAACGGCGTTCAAATGAATCAAACCCCGACTTTTCCCCGGGAGGAAAAGTCAATTCAAGAATTGCCCAACGGATGTCTCGACTCCAGTTAGGAGCTATCAGACGTAGAGATTACAAGAGAATGCAAGAAGGAATGTCCTCGGAGGATGAACTCTTGGACACTTGTTCTGCGATCGCTTCTGATGATACAATGTCTAGCACGGGGCAAACCAAAGAAGTGTTCACAATCACTTCTGATCAGTTTGCTCAAATGCTTCAAGAAGCTCTAGCCAAGCAACGTGAAGAAATCAGAGCTGAGATAAAGACAGAGATGGAGTTAGCTATCCAACAAATAAGAGAATTACTAGCTCAACGGCCTCAATCTCCTGAGTCCAGTCAGCGAGACGGATCCAGCCGCCACGCTCAGAATATTGTAGATAACAGTGATCCAGAAGTGGATGAAGTTATTATGGCTGATACACCTTCCAATAACAATAACACTGGGGGTGGTTTAATGGATCCTCCCAACAATAATATTGGGCGTGATTCAATTTTACCTCTTAATAACACTGGGGGTGGCCCAATTATTTCTGCTCAACATCACTCAAAGAGAGATGAAGATGAGGACAAGAAAATGCAAGACCTTGAAAACAAAGTCAATGCTTTGATGTCCGCTCAGGACGTAAAGAAGACGGGTATTCCGTGTCCCTATCCAAGAGAATGGGATTCAATACCGTACCCGGCAAAGTTCAATCTGATTAACTTCACACCATTTGATGGGAAGAGCTTGCCTACTCAGCACTTGATTTATTTCAAGTCTCATTTGGGCATGATCTATGGAAATGAGGCTTTAATGGTCCGGTCATTCGTTGGCACCCTTTGTGGGCCCGCCTTCGATTGGTACCGACGTCTTTTAGGTAGGACAGTTGACGATCATGAGCCGCCAGCTCCTCGTTATACGAGCTCATGGCCCGACGATCGAGAGCTCCCACACACGTTGAAACGTGTGACAAGCCTGTGCATGACCGACCTGTTGGTCCTAGGAGGATTGGTGCCCCGAAAAGGAAGAAGACCGCACATAAACCCCACGACGGTCAGCGTCCTTATGGAGTGGACTTAGGAAGCACTGCCTCCTCAGCAATTTCTTCGATGATGACACCGAAGTGTCAATCGGAACCCTTTTAGATGAGAAGCAAAAAGATGGAGAGTCAGTCGACAATTTTGTCAAACGCTTCCATAACAAAGCAATGAATTACAGAGATCCTATTACAGAGAAGTTTATCCTGTAAACATGTCATAATAATCTCTCCATCGATGTCTTGGAAGCCCTGGGGGTCGTATCATCCGAAACTTGGAAAGATTTGAAAATGCGCGGTGAACAAGCTGAATACTTTCTTAAAAGAAAGAAAGCTGAGAGAAGCCGAACGATGACATCTGCAATCGCTGGGAACGCGACTCTCGATCCGAAGTTTCAAAAGGAGTATTCTTTCGAAAAGGATGAAGCTCCAGCCATATTAAAATACCTCCTCGCCAATGATAAAATCAAGCTACCACCTATTAAAGATCAGGAGGGAGCTAAGAGAATTACGGATCCAAACTACTGTACGTACCACAGAAGGGTTCTTCATCCTACCAAGATTTGCTTCGGACTCAAAAACAAAATCCAAGCCTTAATTGACTCCGGCGTCATAACGGTGAAACAAGCCAATGATACCCTCCTCAATCATGGGGAAGGAAGATCTTCTGTTTTTGCTGCAAGTATTTTTGAGCTTTCTTCATCTTCCAACATTCAGGTTACCCTGCAGATGTCACGATGGAAAGGCCAGTTGAGGATGGAGCCTATCATGATGTAGGTTTCGAGGAGAGGGGGTGTGCCCCTGTACCAAGCTTCTCGAAACCCGATGCTGGCTTGTTAGCTGACATGCTGGCTGAACAGACTACCAGAGGAACCGAGAGACCATTCTTTGGGAGTGATTCATTCATAGGTATATATCTGATCCCCTTCATCTTGCCTGATCTTTTGTCTGACTAACGAAGGATTAATTTCCATGAACGAGAGGTCCACAAATTGAACGATCAAACCTTTAAACAGTTAGGATCGTCTCAAATTTCCCTTTTGGTCAAACCTTTAAACAGTTAGGACCAAAGCCAAAATCCCCTCTCGATTCGTTCCATGAACGAGAGGTCCACAAATTGAACGATCAAACCTTTAAACAGTTAGGATCGTCTCAAGTCCCCATTTGGTCAAACCTTTAAACAGTTAGGACGAAAGCCAAAATCCCCTCTCGATTCCTTCCATGAACGAGAGGTCCACAAATTGAACGATCAAACCTTTAAACAGTTAGGATCGTCTCAAGTTCCTATTTGGTCAAACTTTTAAACAGTTAGGACCAAAGCCAAAATCCCATCTCGATTCCTTCCATGAACGAGAGATCCACAAATTGAACGATCAAACCTTTAAACAGTTAGGATCGTCTCAAGTCCCCATTTGGTCAAACCTTTAAACAGTTAGGACCAAAACCAAATTCCTCTCTCGATTCCTTCCATGAACGAGAGGTCCACAAATTGAACGATCAAACCTTTAAACAGTTAGGATCGTCTCAAAACCCTATTTGGTCAAACCTTTAAACAGTTAGGACCAAAGCCAAAACCCCCTCTCGATTCCTTCCATGAACGAGAGGTCCACAAATTGAACGATCAAACCTTTAAACAGTTAGGATCGTCTCAAGTCCCCATTTGGTCAAACCTTTAAACAGTTAGGACCAAAGCCAAAATCCCCTCTCGATTCCTTCCATGAACGAGAGATCCACAAATTGAACGATCAAACCTTTAAACAGTTAGGATCGTCTCAAGTCCCCATTTGGTCAAACCTTTAAACAGTTAGGACCAAAGCTAAAATCCCCTCTCGATTCCTTCCATGAACGAGAGGTCCACAAATTGAACGATCAAACATTTCTACAGTTAGGATCGTTTCAAATCTCTATTTGGTCAAACCTTTAAACAGTTAAGACCGGAGCCAAAATCTCATCTCGATTCCTTTCATGAACGAGAGGTCCACAAATTGAACGATCAAACCTTTAAACAGTTAGGATCGTCTCAAAACTCCCACTTGGTCAAACCTTACTACAGTTAGGACCACAACTAAAATCTCCTTTCGATTCATTTTGCAAACGAAAGATCCACTTTTGAATTGAATAATCAAACCTTATGACAGTTAGGATTATTCAAATCAGTCCAGATTCTCTAAGCGGAGATCCCACTTCGAGTTTCCTTTGCACCAGGAGATAGAATATAAAATTCTTCTTCTCCATCATCGGGTTCATCTCTACCAACAAAAAACAGACCAGGAGATAGAATATAAAATTCTTCCTCTCCATTATCGGATTCATCTCTACCAACAAAAAAGAGACCAGGAGATAGAATATAAAATTCTTCCTCTCCATCATCGGGTTCACCTCTACCAACAAAAAAGAGACCAAAATACTCCAATAGGCATATGAGTCTAAACTATTTTCCTAATCTCAACAGGAAGTTTCTGGAGAATATCACTCAGAATATTCTTAAGAATAACTTGAATACTCCAATAAGTACACGAGTCTAAACTGTTTTCTTACCCTCAACAGGAAGTTTCTGGAGAATATCATTTAGAATATTCTTAAGAATAACCTGGCTACCTCCCAACGAGTATATGAGGTTAACTATTTCTCGAAAACGCCAAAAAATACATGAGTATAAACTATGTTCTTATGAAGACTGATACAGTGATTAACAATCCAGTACCAATTTGATGACAAAAGCTGAATTCACAAATACAAATTCCAGCTTCGATTCAAGATCTCGACAACGGTCAAACAATAAACGTAGTACCGAAAGAATACTAGCTATTCTACAAGGAACTGAATAGACTAAGGGATGAAGAGATCAGGAGTTGAAATCATTTACGGATCCAAGGAACTGAATAGACTAAGGGATGAAGAGATCAGGAGTTGAAATCATTTACGGATCCTTCTACACGATCAACTCAACAGTTGAAATCATTTACGGATCCTTCTACACGATCAACTCAACCAAGTATTGAAGAGATCGTAAGTAAAATATATCTTATCTAAAGTATCACATACTCCTCTATAAAAGAATTAGTCTGGAATACTTTGGAGGGGGTATCTGTAGGCGTCGAAAAATGCTGAAAGATATCCAAATACAACTCAAGAAGAGATCATCCAAAGATCAAAAGAACACAGAGAACAGTGTAGACTGTCTCGGCACGCGAGGCAGTGTTTACTGTCTCGTCGTGCGAGACAGTGTTTACTGTCTCGCACGCGAGACAGCTCTCGAAGGATCAGAAACCGTTTTGTATAACTGCCGACACGCGTGTCCATTAACTGTCAAAGAACATGGGAACGTCGTGGGCGAGAATCACGTGGATAACTGTCAAAATAACGGAGTTTGAAACGTGGGAAGGCAGTTACGGTGGAAATCGCTGGGCAGTTGGGTTTTCCGAGATAGTGTTTACTGTCTCGGAACCCGAGACAGTAAACTCTGTCTCGGCCGCCGAGACAGCAAACACTGTCTCAGAAGCACTATTCATCCAAGGGCTATAAATACCCCCCTAAGATCATTTTTGAAGGGGGCTGATCGCTGAGCATTTTGGAGCAGACAGAGCAGAGTACTTAAGCTTCTGACAATTCCTTGAGATTCGAGCTTTGACTTGATCTTAAGAAGAGTGATCGTCTTACTTTGATAAGATCTTCACTTCAAATTCCTACTTCGATAAACGAAGGAAGAATCCCCAAAACCTTCACGATTCAATCAAAATCTGTGATTCGGTGGTCCACGGGTTAACGCACCCTCGGCACAGGCAAAGATCCCACGCAAGCAGCGATCCAAACAACGATCCTGCGTTTGTTTCTAAAAAGTTATAATTTTTCTTTTGTTGTGTAAAAGAAGTCTTATAAAAAGACTATTTCTTTTGAATTTGTTGTAATCGACCAAAGATATAATGAATTCCATAACAAAATCAGTTTTTGACGAAAACAGTATCAATCATAGAGTTAACTGATAGCCTGCCACATGGCTTAATGCCTCCCCCCCCCCCCCCCCACCCTCCCCCCAAAAAAAAGGAATTCTTATTTCTTTTTTTTAATTGACGGTAGTTAATCTCTTTTCTCATCACCGCAGACTACAATGCATCTGAATAAGCTCTCCATCCATCTAACCCCATGTGAGCTTTTCGTTTCTGTCTCAATTCTCCTCTAAATCATCCAAACGAGAGATGCATGCATCTGTCCCCCCCCCCCCCCCCCCCCCCCCCCCCCCCCCCCCCCCCCCCCCCCCCCCCCCCCCTCTCTCCTAAGTATTGAATGCTTTATCTCTAATCAAGGTCAATTCTCTGCACCATGCAGAAGAGCACAAAAACGATAGACAAACTAACTAACATGAAGCTTTAACAACTACAAGTTTGTTCCCTCTTATGGAACAAAAACTGAATTATTCCTAAACACAACGATCATAATCACCTCATAACAACAAGAACATCAACATAAACGAGGGGGAAAAAAAGAGAAAAAAGAACATGAAACCACAAAAAAAGATAAAGAAAAAAGAACCTAATAACTATAACCACTAGCAGTTATAGCAAGAACACTAACATCATCAGTCTCAGCCCCGTCAGTCCCAGAAGAATCAGCCGCAGCGACAGAGCCCTGCTGACCTCGTCCAGCAACACAGTATGCATTATTATTATTCCTATGATTATGCATCCAAACCTTAAAGGCCCTCCGACTAACTCCGGCCTCCTCCAAAAACCTCTCCACCTCCCTCTCCTCCCCCTCTCTCTCCCTCTTCGGTACCCTCCACCCGACCCTCTCCGCGAACCTCCCCATCTTCTCCTTCTGCTCTTCCGTGAACTTTGTCCTCGCTCTTCTCGTCGACCTATGATCCTCTTTCTCTTGACTCTCAGTAGCCGTGCTCGGAGCCGAGACTTTGCGGTGGAAGCTGCGGTGGCAACCGCACGCCGTCGACCGTGTGGGTGCCGAGGTTGGGGGATTGGTTCTTCATGCATTGCGTGTACACGTGATGGGGGGTTTTTTCTTCCTCCATGCTTTTTGCGCTTGCTCTACCTTATCATATGAGGGCTTGGTAGTTTATGTAGTGTTGCTATCTTCATGAAGTAAATGACAGTTGTGGTCATGTTGTGTCCAATATTGATTAGATTAATCTTAGCTGATCATGTGTGTCCCTCCATGCACTTAGCTATAATGGAGCGTTGTTCATGTTGTTTGTGGAGCCTGCTTTACATGAAGGACGCATAACATCATAACTCAAAATAAAACGCTTGCAATGCACCCTGAAACAAAAATGAAAATAGCTATATATATATTTGCATGTGTGGGTATTTTTATAATTTCGGATTTCAAACATAAACTCTATGTTATAAATATATATGTATCTTCAACCACCTATTATTTTCATATTCAAAAGAAAGAAAATTAAGTAGAGATGAGGAGAAGGTAAGGCTAGGGTTTAAGGATTAAGTGTAACCCTTGAAGATTATTAATGGTTGTGACTTGATTATAGTAGATAATCACATTTATTGTTGAATAGTCTCGTTAAGTCTTAATTTGTGTTTCTTTGGTTTATTCATTATTTCTTAATTTCACCAATATTATGTGATATTATTGACATGTTGCCTTGCTAACTGTCCACGGTCCAAATCATCTTCATATCCATATTATTACTGATAATCTGAAGGTTATTACATCACTATCACACTAGCCAAGTGTTTGAAGGGGGACACCCTCGTTATATCTTATGCACTTAATTATTTCCCAAGAATGTGAATAGACAAAATCTATGTTTAATTTCGATCAATATAATTTATTATGCAAGGAATAATTATAATTTATATTGTGTAGAGAATGAAAATGAGTATAATATTCCATAAGGGGAATGGTGTCCCTACTATATGCAACGAATCATAACCGTCTTAAATATAGATATATAGATGAAATTATAATTTGGATGTGGTTTATTTAGTGACGACCAACAAGCAGTTTGACAATGGAGAGTTCATTTCTGCAGTCATAAGCACGCACATATTTTCATATTGACAAATTCGTGTGAATCTAACAATCATCGTGTCTAAAGGTGATCCATTCAAGACGAATAATAATAATATAATATTAAACAGTAGACTAAATGTGATTTAAAAAGCAAAATGCAAATCCTCCTTGTGATTTCATTGAAGCCGAATCACGTACAATGTTAAACATTAGACGATTCTGATCAAATTAAGCAGAAAGTGCGGATTTAAACCCCTCTAATTATAAGTGACACGCATAACTGAACTAAAAGAGGAACTTAATTTTCTCCAGATATCGATCAAGTGTAAAATGTAAGTCGCAAATTAAGTTTTGAATCATAAATAGAACATAGGAATCATAGGAATCATGCATGTCAAAGATTGAGCTGTAGAGATTCTTACCTAAAGGAAATTAATGGCTAGCTACAATTACAAAATCACCCCCGAGCCCTCTCCCAGTTTGCAGTCCTCTACTAAACTAACCCTGCTCTAATTAACGTCTCTTAAGCACATGGGTTCTTGTTGGTTGGTCTTTAAGCGCAGTACAGGCTCATAGCAATTTATCCGCTAAATATCAAAGTGTTCTTGATTGGTCAGCAATTGATATCCATGTGTTGGAAATTATTGTAGGTGGCCTTTGCTACCTTTTGTGAGACAGTCCAGCTATATATGTACAATTCCTATATGCATGAACATGGAACTTCAAAGGTTAAAGATATATGAAGATGGTTAATTTGTTTGTTTTGGAGATGAGCACCAAGGTTGCACTATATATATATATTGAGAATAACCAAGAGTTTAGTGAAACAATTGCATCTACAAAATCAGAATGTTTCCTAATCTCTTAGGTGGGGAAAATATGTGTAAATCAAAGTAGCTAGTTGTTCCTGCAGAAGATTACGGAAAATAAAATTTCAGTTTGAAAACAAATTAAAAGATCGCGAAAGTCGAAGCATATCACTCATCCTCCCTAATTGGAACAATATTGCTGAAACTTAAACCATGTAGTTGCTTTCTTTTTACTTGATTTTAGCGGAAGTGCAAAAGTTGAAGATATACAGTAAAGTTTTCGGGGGCAAGTTACTTCATCAACCTCATTAAACTATTAAAAATAATAATCTAATATCACTAGTTACTTGAGTAAACAAAAATGGAAGAATATAATCGATCACCACCATAAATTTGATATTTATTAAAATGATAAGTAAAATAATATTTATCACATGTCTCTCTTTTTTATTACAAACCCTGTTGTTGATTTTGTTGTTTCTCTTAAGCTGTAAACTGTCTAGAGAAATGCTTACAGAGCTGAATCTTGTGAAACATGTTTGAACAGTGTACATGTGCACATATATATACTGCAAAAATTGTTTGATTGAGTTTATAGTTTAAAATCATGAAGATCCTAAAACTAGTATCTTGTGTTGTGAACTAGTTGGTATGTTTTAAGTAAGATCATTTCTCACATTGAAAAGATGTGTCCCTTCACTGCCCTAAGAGGGTATAAGATCAAAAACACATTACCATTAGATGGATAATAAAATAAAAAATTAACGAACAAAATATTTGTGAAATACTTATGAAATATTTCTTCTTTACATTTATACACTCCTCGATATGTATTCTAATAGTCAAGAAGACGCATATACGTACTCTCTTGAAATTCAAGGAAAAACACTTCTTTTATGTATTATATATCTAAACAGTCTCTGTAAAATTTAAGTTAATGTACACAGATCGATATTGTTGATTTTAATCCTTGATGGGTAAAGGAGGCCAATTTTGTATGACTTTCCTTATTAATACTAGGCTAGAAGAAAGAAAACCCCCATTTTCTGGTCTTTAATTAGATGTAGGAGTTAGAGCATTTTAGGACTTAGGTACTTGTATGAGGACTTAAGAGATAATATCAAATTTTGTTTCAAGTATGAGGTTGTGTAATTAGCTCGACAACTTTCTTTCTTAAACATATATAAAAGCGTAACAATTACTCTCCAACTATAGTGTAAAAGGTGTCTATTTGGAAATTCCGATTAATAATTAAATTAGTCTAATAGAACAAAACCAGTTTAATAATTAGTTTTGCCCCTAATTTGGAAAATAGCTAGACTAGAAGTGAAACTAGTTTATTTAGACCAATTTTTTGCCTTAAAACGTCCGAACGTAGTCCACCCCTCCCCAAGTCCAGAACTAGACCAATTATTCTTGCTGTAGATAAGGAGAGTTTTCTGATATGTAACAAAACAAAATTTCTTTGGAAAGTCGTTCTGCCCTGTTGCTGTTGGTGCATATGGTCAAGCAGGAATAACTTCATTTTCAATGTAGTTCCTCTTTCTCAACAAGCCATAGCAGCTAATACTGCTCATTTCACTCTTTTCCGGACAGGCGCGAGGAATAGTAGGAAGGCAAATGCTCTTCATATAGCTACAACAAATCTGGGTCTGAAGGAACTGGCTAAGAGCAGATCGGGTGAAGACATGGGGAAAAACTTCTAGTCTCCTCTCTGTCTTTCTCTTGAATGTTTTGGTATTTGTCTTATGTTAAGTGGTTGTGTTACGATACTTTACTCTCTAGTTAGTCTATCTCTCTTTTTCCTTTTGGGAAGGGGTGGAAGCTAAGTTGTTGTCTTGTGGTAGGTGACGACAAGGTCCGCTCCTTACCGTTGTCAGCAACTCTGGTTCCACCTCCTTCTCTTAATTTCTTTTGTTCTTTTGTTATTTTGTTGTTGTATTTGTACAGTTTCTTCAGTTATATATATATATATATATATATATATATATATATATATATATATATATATATATATATATATATATATATATATATATATATATATATATTATAATATATAATATAGGGAGAGGTTTAATAACACTAGAGATAAAAAATATTCCTAACCCTACAAATTATCTAATCCAATGCCCCTAGATTTCGATGAGGAATTGTAAACCTATAAAACGGAAAGCTCCAAATTGTAATAAAGAAGGCAAAGAGCCTGCCATCGAAGAGAAATGTTATACACTAGGGGCATTATAGTGAAAGGGTAAAATTGGAACAGAGAATTCATTGCATTATGGTGACTGATTAGATGACAATGATACAAGATTTAATAGGCACGTCCTTTAATAATCTCTCGCTTACAGTTCTAGGCCAATTTTTGCTCACGTTCTGCCTCTCTCTCTCTCCTGCCATTTCTCCAGTTGAAAGCCCTCTCTCTTCTTCTCTCACACCACAACACACTACTCTCCGAGCTCCTCCAACTCATCCGGCAGAGCTCCTCCGACGAAGCCGAAAGCCGCTCGCCGAAACGAAAAGCGGCGATGATCCGTTCACTAATTGTCGATTTCAGTGAGCTACTGAAACTCGTTATGCAAGCAATAGCAATGCAAAAATAAGAAAACAAAATGAGTTTTATTGTGTGTGGTGGAATGATGAATTTCTTTTATATATAAATCTATTATGTCTCCTGATACTTTCGCTGTGAATGGTCATCTGCTCATGTCACTATGTATTTGTATTCTCGGGTATCATCTTTATGTGCTTCTCGTTCACTCACAGTTGGTTCATGATTCTCTGTTGTGAATCGGATGGCGATGGTTTGTGTCTGTGGGGTAGTTGGATGTCTGGCTGGTATGTCCTGGCGTGGAGGTCGCTGCTGGTTGTTGTCGGAAGCTGACGTGGGTGGGCAGGGGATGAGGGGCGAGGTCGGGAGGGCGGGGATTTGGTTGCGAGATGGCGGAGGCTCGAGGTGGTGATGCATGAGGACGATTGGTCGATGAGGTGGGGTGGAGGTGGGCGAAGAGAGAGGAGGCGGCTTGGGGAGGAGTTCGGTGAGCAAGGGTGGGGAGAGAGCGCTCAGGCGAGGGCGAGGTGGGGGAGCGAGCAGGCGAGCTGGAGGAGTCAGGCAGAGGTCGAGCCTCATCGGGAGGCGGACGGTCGGAGTAGAGCTTAGATAGGAGTTGCATGGGGTGCGGTGGTGATGGTCTGATAGAAGGGATGTGAGAGAGCAGAAAGATGGGGGGGTGTACGATGAGAGCGTGCTGACTTTTGGGGAACTCACAGTCACATTATACGTCTCTTTGGAGAGTGATTCAAATTTAGCCTTGATTACGCGCTTAGCAGTGCATTAATTGTATTATAATGCTCAGCATTGAATGAATCTCAATCAACGGTGGATAGGTTTTTTAGTTTTAGGATAGTGGAGGCTTTGCATTTGAACCTCTCTATATATATATATGATAATTATATATCCTATGAGTATATGTACAACTTACCGGGCTCGTTCTAAGCTATTTCAAAAAAAAAAGTCTAGAACTAGACCAACTCACAACAAATTTTTTTTTTTTGCCCCCCATTTTGTGAAATTGGCCTTAGTTCTTCAAGCCAAGATAAGCTTAATTTCTAATTGCTAGTATTTTTTTTTTAATTACATCCGTTAATTTCCTTACAAAGTGTATATATTTGTACACATTGTGTACTTTAGGAAGGTGGTCGTACATGCAACTGCGTTTGAACTCAGAAAATGTTTCTTTAAGTCATCTTTTGCAACTACTTTTGTAGTCAAACGAACGTATAACCGTCTACATCCATGAACCTAATCAACTCCAAATCTATGCACCAATAAATTATTTCCAAAACATTATGATAACATATATTCGTATCCCATGGTGATACTCTCTCGTAATCTACATGATTAACACTTTAAGTTGCCTCGGCTTAGTAACCGTGGAGTACTTAAAGTTGATCGAGCTCTAAAGTTTAATTTAAACCTCATTCATTAGTATATATTAATGGTATATAATTGAGAATCCAATTCTCTAGCAAGGTATTAAACATATATATAGTCAATTGATCATACAAGTTGTACTTTTAAATACAAGAATAATCTATTTATGTTCCCTTAGCTTTGAGCTCTTCAGTACATTTGCACATGTTCATTTTGTCTAACGAGTTCTTGGGAGTTCTACGCGAGCTTGGCAGACCAATTAACGGTTAAACAGCCAACCTAATTTGCATCAAGCCTAGCCCCAATATATATATAAATGGGTTAAGTGCACATAGACCCCTGTAATATTGTTAATTTGAACTTACTATTCTTTAGCTTCATCGTTGCGGATTGACCCCCGAGATTACCTTACTATTCCTTAGGTTCATTGTCGCAGATTGACCCCCTACATTAACTTTTTGTAATGTTTTACATCCAAATAAAATCATTAATTTCGCGCATGTGCTATATCTTCCAAGATTTCACCCAGGGTAAAAGAATGAATAGAAAAAAAATTTAGAAAATCTATCTGCAACAATGAAACTACATATGTGTAGAATTGGCAGCAGATTTGGATTTCAGGCTCAGGATTCAGGTTGACAGGGTGGCGGTCAACCAGCCCGGTCGACCGCTTTCGTGCACATGGTTCAGTGGGCGTCATAATTGGTGGCGGTCGACCGGCCCGGTCGACCGCATAAGTCTCTGTTCTATGGGCGGTCGACCGGCGCGGTCGACCGCCGAACGTCGACCGCACATGGCGCTGCGGTCGACCGCCGAAGCGGGTTGAGTCTGGGTCTGTTTTCCAGACCCGTTTCGTTTGGGTTTTTTATAAATACCCAAACACGATTCTAGGGTTGGTAAGGCAAGGGTTTTGAGCTGTTGAAAGGGGTTTTCTTTAGGCTTCTATTCTAGGAGCAATTGGAGAGATCAAGAGTGAGTTGTTGTGGGTTTTTGGTGAGAGATTGTAACCCTATTTTGTTCCTCTTGATTTCTAATAGTGAAAAACTCCCCCTTCCTTGCCCCGTGGACGTAGGCATCTTACCGAACCACGTAAAATTGGTGTTTGATTGTTTGTGCTATTGATTTTGGTGTGTTGGTTTATCTTTTCTCGGCGATTGGTTTGGATTCTCGAGGCACAACAAGTGGTATCAGAGCTCCGGGCAACGCTTGGGCTTTTTGGAGGTGTAGATCAGTTGGGAAGTTCATCTAGAGCTTCGATTGGTGATAAAGGTGAGATCTTTGTGGTAAAGTTTCTATCTTTTTTCAAGTTGGATCTATTTCCTATTTGTTCCGCAATTGTTTGTTGGGTGCTTTGAGATTATGGCCGGAAAAGATAAAAGTGGGGAGGGTTCTTCTAGTGTGAAGGCCGTCCAAAGTTTAAATATACATTCTATGAACATAGATGTGGAAAAATTCAACGGCACAAATAATTCTGGACTTTGGCGATGCGAAGTCATGGATACGCTAAATGCGCAAAATTTGGAAGATACATTGGAGTTGGACGGGAAACCGGCCGACGTTGATGAAAAGGTTTGGAATAAAATGAATAGAACGGCGTGTGGTGTGATTAGGTCTTGCCTTACCCAAGATCTAAAATATGATGTGATGAATGAAACTTCGGCAAAGAAGATCTGGGAGGTCCTAGAGGGCAAATATTTGACAAAGAGCGTCGAAAATCGTTTGCATTTGAAGAGGAGGCTTTATCGCTTCCAATTGAAGAAGGGGACATCCATTAGTGATCACATGAACCACTACACGAAGCTACTTACAGATTTGGCGAACGTAGATGTCATTGTTGAAGATGAGGATAAAGCATTGTTGTTATTGAGTTCCTTGCCCGACAAGGAATATGAGACCTTCGTCCTCACTCTTATTAATGGGAAGGCATCTCTTTCGTATAGTGAGGTCACCGCAGCCCTTGTGAACTATCAACTTCGAAAGAAGGACAAGGAGACTTCCATTGAGCCGGTTGCGGGGGCATTGGTTGCAAGAGCTAGAAGTCCAAACCGTAGAAGGAGATCGTAGTCTAGAGGGGGGCATCCTGCAGTTGGTAGGAATCAGTGTGCCTTTTGTAGAGATGATGGACATTGGAAAGCCGAATTCCCAAAATTGTAAGCCGTGAAGAATAAAGGAAAAGCTATTCAAGCTTCAGAGATAAATGTTGCCAAGGCTAGTGGTGATGTTTCAGATTCAGATTCTTCGGGCTATTCATGCCCAGCTCTTCCGTCAGTTGATGTTGCCGACTCCACCGAGTGGATGTTGGATTCTGGTGCTACTTACCACATATGCCCTAGAAAGGGTTGGTTCTCCAGCTTTCGGGAGTTGGAAAGAGGGGATGTTGTTCTCATGGGTAATGATCACAGATGCCCTATTGGTGGTATTGGTACCGTTCAGATTCGGATGAGTGACGGGATGATCCGGGAGTTGGCTGATGTGAGATTTGTTCCTCAACTGAGGAAGAACATCATTTCACTTGGGGTATTGGAGACAGCAGGCTATAGGGTGACTTTGGCGGATTCTCGCTTGAAGGTCACATCGGGATCCATGATTGTGATGAAGGGAGTCAGGCGGAGTAACTTGTATTATCTGCTTGGGAGCACGGTAGTTGATAGGGCGCTGACTACTTCTATGGCTGGACTGTGGCATTGTTTGGTGCTGGGATATCTTACTAGTTATGTCGTGCACAGATTGTTGAGGAGTGCTATGACCTGCAGATTGAAGTCCTGTGAGCACACTGGGATGAGCGAGGAGACCGAGGTGGAGTTCAGCACTTCTATCCACCGATCGAGGGGTCTTATTGGAGGTGTTCAGTCAGGCATTAGGGGGCTTTCCGAGGAGGCATCATCGGGAGATAATCGTTATCTTGTTTCCTATGTTGGGGATTGTACTAGGTATATTTTGGTTGCAACCAAGTCCCGTTGGTATAAAGCCCTAGTAGTCCGCAATAGTTGGAGGAGGTGTATGAGCAGAAAGATTACCAGTCATACTTGTTCTAGTAGGAGTCCTTTCTTGCATTGGTACCGAGCTCATGGCAGTTGGAGACACTTCAGAGGAGAGGAGACAGTGGGGCGACGTGATGAGATGACGGATTCAGTGAGCCGTTCTTTTCTGGAGGAGGATCGACATTAGTTGTCGAGCAGTGGATCTGGTATTCAGGCTTCGACAGGTTTGGGTTATCTTATGAGGTTGCCGACTGCTGCGTATAGAGTTGTTAGATCTGGTGGAGCTGTTTCAGATTTTGGTTGGCGTCGGATATTGGGCTACCCAGCACTTGGTCACATCGTGGATGTGAGATTGGATCCGATTGCGCATTTGGAATTCAGAGGTTCGTTCAGCTATCAGTGGGGAGCTTCTGAGTTTGGTCTGAGCAGGTTTGTCACTTTGGACTCTCGGCAGGTGGAGAGTATTGATCAGGTCAGAGGGATATCGCAGCGGGTGGAGGTTGATACTACTCTACATTGGGTGGGGATTTTCCCACATACTCCAGGTCATTCTGCATTGGTTGGGATTCCAGCTGAGGTGGCACAGCGTGGGAGTCATTTATTTATGGGTGTAGATGATGAGGTGGTTGATTTGGATGCAGCTGGTGGATACGTTTTGGATACGGCCATTGTTTCACCTCAGGTGGAGGTGTTCGGATCACTTCAGTTTGGGGTCGTTGATGATGCTATCAGCCGCAAGATGGATTGAGGGCCTTTGGAGGCCAAGGGTGAACTACGTGAAGGCTTGATTCCTTGGGCAAGAGGATACGTATGCAGTCTTTATGATGCAGCCGTTTTGGTGAGCGACATCGATATTTAGGGTGAGTGTTTGCACTCTCATTTGGGTCTTAGCAAATGAGGCATTTGGTGTAGTCGGTGTAGGCTCAGTTAATTGGTGAGTAGACACAGTTGTTTTTGGGGTTGAGTGTTCGCACTCCCGTTTGGGTCTCGACGTGTTGTGATTGGAGCCCGTTGTCATGAGTCCGTCGCCATGGCGTACTGGATGCAGCAGTTGAGATATTGGTTTGATCGGTGTTGGCTCAGTTTTGGTAGAATCTTCGCCGAGGTGGAGATTTGTAGAATTGGCAGCAGATTTGGATTTCAGGCTCAGGATTCAGGTTGACAGGGTGGCGCGGCCCGGCGTAGCATCTTACCAGACCACGTAAAATTGGTGTTTGATTGTTTGTGGCTATTGATTTTGGTGTGTTGGTTATCTTTTTCTCGGGATTGGTTTGGATTCTCGAGGCACAACAAGTGGTATCAGAGCTCCGGGCAACGCTTTGGCTTTTTGAGGTGTAGATCAGTTGGGAAGTTCATCTAGAACTCGATTGTGGTGATAAAGGTGAGATCTTTGTGGTAAAGTTTCTATCTTTTTTCAAGTTGGATCTATTTCTATTTGTTCGCGCAAATTGTTTTGTTGGGTGCTTTGATGATTATGGCCGGAAAAGATAAAAGTGGGCGGAGGGTTCTTCTAGTGTGAAGGCCGTCCAAAGTTTAAATATACATTCTATGGAACATAAGATTGTGGAAAATTCAACGGCACAAAAATAATTCTGGAACTTTGGGGGCGATGCGAAGTCATGGATACGCTAAATGCGCAAAATTTGGAAGATACATTGGAGTTGGACGGGAAACCGGCCGACGTTGATGAAAAGGTTTGGAATAAAATGAATAGAACGGCGCTGTGGTGTGATTTAGGTCTTGCTTACCCAAGATCTAAAATATTGATGTGATGAATGAAACTTCGGCAAAGAGATTTAGCGGTCGACCGTGTCGGTCGACCGCCGAAGCGGGTTGAGTCTGGGTCTGTTTTCCAGACCCGTTTCGTTTGGGTTTTCTATAAATACCCAAACACGATTCTAGGGTTGGTAAGGCAAGGATTTTGAGCTGTTGAAAGGGGTTTTCTTTGGGCTTCTATTCTAGGAGCAATTGGAGAGATCAAGAGTGAGTTGTTGTGGGTTTTTAGTGAGAGATTGTAACCCTAGTTTGTTTCTCTTGATTTCTAATAGTGAAAAACTCCCCCTTCCTTGCCCCGTGGACGTAGGTGTTTGCGTCAAAAGTTGATTTTGTCATGGAATTCATTATATCTTCAGTCGATTATAATAAATTCAAAAAGAGATAGCCTTTTTATAAGACTTCTTTTACACAACAAAATGAAAATTACAACTCTTGGGAAACAAACGCAGGATCGTTAATTGGATCACTGCTTGCGTGAGATCTTTGCCTGTGCCGGGGGTGCGTTAGCCCGTGGACCACCAAATCACAGATTCTGATCGAATCGTGAGGGGTTTATGATTCTGACTTCGTTTATCGAAGTGAGAACTTGAAACGATATCTTATCAAGGTAAGATAGTCGTTCTTCTTGAAATCAAGTCAAAGCCTGAATATCAAGGAGTTACCGAAGCTCGAGTACTCTGCCCTCTCTACTCTGAAATTAGCCTGTGGATGCTCTCTGATCAGCCCCCTTTAAAAAATCGATCTCAAGGGACTATTTATAGCCCCTGAGAAAAAATCCATTTCCGAGACAGTGTTTGCTGTCTCGGCGGCCGAGACAGCAAAGACTGTCTGGGGTT
>NC_033800.1:144692642-144703805 GCF_001876935.1 Asparagus officinalis | reverse complement strand
ACAGTTTAACCTCATATACCCGTTGGGAGGTTATCAGGTTATTCTTAAGAATATTTTGAGTAATATTCTCCAGAAACTTCCTGTTGAGATTAGGGAAATAGTTTAGACTCGTATACCTATTGGAGTATTCTGGTCTCTTGTTTGTTGGTAGAGATGAACCCGATGATGGAGAGGAAGAATTTTATATTCTATCTCCTGGTCTCTTGTTTGTTGGTAGAGATGAACCCGATGATGGAGAGGAAGAATTTTATATTCTATCTCCTGGTCTCTTGTTTGTTGGTAGAGATGAACCCGATGATGGAGAGGAAGAATTTTATATTCTATCTCCTGATCTCTTGTTTGTTGGTAGAGATGAACCCGATGATGGAGAGGAAGAATTTTATATTCTATCTCCAGGTGCAAAGGAAACTCAAAGTGGGATCTCCACTTAGAGAATCTAGACGGGTTTGAATAATCCTAAATATCATAAGGTTTGATTATTCAACTGAAAGTGGACCTCTCGTTCATGGAAGGAATCGAAAGGGGATTTTGGTTTTGGTCCTAACTGTAGTAAGGTTTGACCAAGTGGGAGTTCGGAGACGATCCTAACTGTTTAAAGGTTTGATCGCTCGATCTGAAGACCTCTCGTTCATGGAACGAATCGAGAGGGGATTTTGGCTTTGGTCCTAACTGTTTAAAGGTTTGACCAACATGGGGATTTGAGACGATCCTAACTGTTTAAAGGTTTGATCGTTCAATTTGTGGACCTCTCGTTCATGGAACGAATCGAGAGGGGATTTTGGCTTTGGTCCTAACTGTTTAAAGGTTTGACCAACATGGGGATTTGAGACGATCTTAACTGTTTAAAGGTTTGATCGTTCAATTTGTGGACCTTTCGTTCATGGAAGGAATCGAAAGGGGATTTTGGTTTTGGTCCTAACTGTTTAAAGGTTTAACCAAAAGGGAATTCGAGACGATCCTAAACTGTTTAAAGGTTTGATCGTTCAATTTGTGGACCTCTCGTTCATGGAACGAATCGAGAGGGGATTTTGGCTTTGGTCCTAACTGTTTAAAGGTTTGACCAAAGGAGGGTTTGAGAGGGAAGATTGATCCAACGAAGTGATCGAATCTCATCTCAGCAAAAGAATATTCGTAAATCACCGTGGGGATGTAGTGTTTAACACTTTGTTTGTAATGATCGGGTTATTCCTAAGAAAATTACATATAGCATTCTTTCGGGAACTTCCGTTACATGAACCATCCACCCCCAGCTTTTTCTTGCGAAACTGAGTTTATCATTATGTTTAGCTATATGATCGGGTTATCCTTAAAAGTACCATGCATGGCATTCTTCAGGAACTTCCAGTGAAAGAAAGGAAATAGTTTAGACTCATATACCTGTTGGAGTATTAAGGAGCAGTTTATACTCGTATACTTTTCGGAGTGAGATGGAGAAGCAGTTTATACTCGTATACTCATCGGAGTCAGGGAAAACAGTTTATACTCGTGTACCCAATGGAGTTGTTTTGGTCGTCTTTACTCGACTTCTTTCGTCGTTATGACGCCGGAGTCAATTAGGGCTTGGATCTTGTTTTTGAGTCCAAAGCAAATCTCGGTGGGATGAAGAACCCCTCTGTGGTACGCACAATAGTTTGGATCCGTAATCCTCTTAGCTCCATCCTGATCTTTAATAGGTGGTAGCTCGATTTTGTCATTAGCGAGGAGGTATTCCAATATGGCTGGAGCTTCATCATCTTCGAAAGAATATTCCTTTTGAAACCTCGGATCGAGAGTCGCATTCTCAACGATTGCAGATGTCATTGGTTGGCCTCTCTCAGCTTTCTTTCTTTTAAGAAAGTGCTCAGCTTGTTCACCCCGAGATTTTAACTCCTTCCAAGTTGTGGATGGCACGACCCCCAGAGCTTCCAGGACATCGATGGAGAGGTTATTGTGGCATGTTTGCAGGATGAACTCCTCTGTAATAGGATCTCTATTGTGGATGTCGTCGGTTGACCTCTCTCAACTTTCTTTCTTTTAAGAAAGTGTTCAGCTTGTTCACCCCGAGATTTTAACTCCTTCCAAGTTGTGGATGGCACAACCCCCAGAGCTTCCAGGACATCGATGGAGAGGTTATTGTGGCATGTTTGCAGGATGAACTCCTCTGTAATAGGATCTCTGCAATTCATTGCTTTGCCACGGAAGCGCTTGACAAAATCGTCGACTGGCTCTTCGTCTTTTTGCTTCTCAGCTCCCTGGCTTGAGCCGTCGGTACCAATCGAAGGCGGGCCCACGAAGGGTGCCAACGAATGACCGGACCATTAAAGCCTCGTTTCCAGATATCATGTCCAAATGAGACTTGAAATAAATCAAGTGCTGAATCGGCGAACTCTTCCCCTCAAACGGTGTGAAGTTAACCAGATTGAATTTGGCCGGGTATGGTATTGAATCCCATTCTCTTGGATAAGGACACGGAATACCTGTCTTTTTCCTTTCTTGAGCCGTCATCAAAGCGTTGATTTTGTTTTCAAGCTCTTTCATTTTCTCGTCCTCGTTTATGTCTTCATTCGAAGGACGTTAAGGAGAATGAGTTAGACCACCCCCTGCAAAAGGTGCCATCGAACCACCCCCAATATCGTTATTGGGAGGATGTGCTAAACCACCCCAGCGTTATTGCTATTGGGAGGTGTATCAGCCATAATGACTTCATCCACTTCTGGATTACTGTCATCTACAACATTCCGAGTGTGGTGGCTGGATTCAGCTCGTTGACTGGACTCAGGAGGTTGAGGTTGTTGAGTTAGCAACTCTCTCATTTGTTGAATAGCTAACCCCATCTCTGTCTTCATCTCAGCTCTAATTTCTTCACGTTGCTTCGTTAGAGCTTCTTGAAGTATTTGAGCAAATTGATCAGAGGTGATCGTGAGTACTTCTCTGGTTTGTCCCGTGCTAGACATTGTATCATCAGAAGCGATTGCAGAATAAGTGTCCGAGAATTCATCCTCCGAGGACATTCCTTCTTGCATTCTCTTGTAATTTCTGTGTCTGATGGCTCCTAATTGGAGTCGAGACATCCTTTGAGCAATTCTTGGATTGACTCTTCCTCTTGGGGAAAAGTCAGGATTTGAGTCACTTGAATGCCGCTTAGACTTTCTTTTATCAGCCACGTTGATGGTGATTTCAGGGAATTCATCATCTTAGACAGGTGATCTTATAAGTCGTGCACAGGAACAATGAGAGCGAATACTTCTTTTTCGAAATTTATTCACATCCCCAACTTGATAATACGATTCATCGGTATGATTGCCAAAAAATCATATCGTTTGTTGGCATGACCTCCCAGGTATAACGATGTCTTTTGGTGAATGCGTCTTCTTCTGAGGGTGTAAAACCTTGTTGGCATTCTCAGGACAATTTATTGTTGCCTTTGAACGATCCAAGGTTATGTCGGGAGTCGCACGTTTAGAACCATCCCCTTATGGGTATGGAGTCTTAACGGGCTCCGAATGCTGATTTTGCACAACTCCAGTTTTTGGAATCCAAACTTGGCAGAATTTCGGTGGTTCTTTGGTCACCGTTTCCTTCTCCTTTTCTCGTCTTTGTTGTGAGAGAGCACGGGCAAGAGCAGCGTTCGCACGGCGCTTTTGTATACGTTCTTTGAGGGTTGAACGAGCCTTTTTTACAATAGTCCATTCATTCGTCGTTAATTTAGCAGAGATATGAGTGATTGATCATTGAGACAACTGAACCACTCGATGCCTCCTCGACTCTAGGTCCGCGTAATAACGAACCCCGTCGGTTTGTTCCAATGCCTTAGCTAATTGACGAGTGCGGCGTTGGCGTCGCCTCTGACGAGCCCTCTTCGTCAGTGGTGAACTTCGATCGAACGACTCCTTAATTGGGGAGGAATCATCTTGAGTAGAGCTGTTGCGAGTAAAATCCTCAGCAACAATCGGACGAGAGTCTTCATCCGTAGCATTTGATAACTTCAACGAAGATGAAATCTTCCTGCACTTGCAAGGCGCGGAAGACTTTACAGATGAGGATGACAAATACTCCTCAAACTTCGCTTGGTCGAACTCGTACTCGACTGTTGATTCAACCAGGATCTTGATGATTGGCTGCGACACGACGGTCTCGGCAGCGAGACCGTTGGCTCCCACTGTGGTCGCCAGCTTGTTTGCGTCAAAAGTTGGTTTTGTCATGGAATTCATTATATCTTCAGTCGATTACAATAAATTCAAAAGAAATAGCCTTTTTATAAGACTTATTTTACACAACAAAATAAAAATTACAACTTTTTAGAAACAAACGCAGGATCGTTGTTTGGATCACTGCTTGCGTGAGATCTTTGCCTGTGCCGGGGGTGCGTTAGCCCGTGGACCACCAAATCACAGATTCTGATCGAATCGTGAGGGGTTTATGATTCTGACTTCGTTTATCGAAGTGAGAACTTGAAACGATATCTTATCAAGGTAAGATAGTCGTTCTTCTTGAAATCAAGTCAAAGCCTGAATATCAAGGAGTTGCCAGAAACTCAAGAACTCTGCTCTCTCTCTCTGAAATCAGCCTGTGGATCTAGGACAAACTGTGGTTCCGAGACAGTAAACACTGTCTCGGGTTCCGAGACAGTAAATACTGTCTCAGAAATCTTCAACTTCCAGACAGTTTTCTTGTAACTGCCTTCCCACGTTTTAAAACTCTGTTATCTTGGCAGTTATCAACGTGATTCTCGCCCACGACGTTTCCCACGTTCATGAACAGTTGGTGGCCACGTGTCGACGGTTATAAATAGTTCTGAAACTGTCTCGCGTGCGAGACAGTAAAGACTGTCTCGCGTGCGAGACAGTCTATACTTGTGTCTTTTTCTCCTTTTGAGTTGCGCTTTCAGCATTTTTTGACGCCTACAGTAGGCATCTTGCCGAACCACGTAAAACTGGTGTTTAATTGTTTGTGCTATTGATTTTGGTGTGTTGGTTTATCTTTTCTCGGCGATTGGTTTGGATTCTCGAGGCACAACAATATGAGTAATAAGCTCAAAATAGCACCAAAAAGAAGTTTATTTGTAATTAACCTTGCATGATATTACATGGTATTACAACATCCACTAGAATATTCAAGAATTTGTCCCAGTCATGTTCCCATGTGAAATTTTTTTAAGAACCAATTTTGACCCAAAAGTTATAGCTACTAAGTATTGGCGTAAACTCTTATTTGAAACTCATTATTCTTTCTAATATTATCCAATGAGTTTTATTTGGAAATATTGTCTATTGGATTTATGTTCTTAATTTCCTGGCGTGGATCGATATTGACAAGAATTAGTTGACATTTTAGCATGAACTCATAAACTCACGCCCTTGGCTAATTAGATTCAATGGAGATATAACCTCGTGGCTCTTTCCATTGTGCAAGCAAGATTGGTTGAATTTGGCTTAGCGTATTTTTCTGTAGGTTATATATTTACTTATGCGTCTTTCTTGATTGCTCTACATTCGGGAAATTTAGTTATTTTTTTGTACTCACACTCACTCATGGGCTAACCACTGTATCACTCTTATGGGCATTCCTTTGGGCTTCACATTGAACTCGCTCCTACACGTATCCTTCAAGCTTCACATTGAGCCGTTTTACTTCCTCTAGAGTTGATGTGCATTAAATAAAAGCTAGAGACTAATTTTAACCCAAAATGTATAGCTAGTAGGCATTGGTCTCAACTCCTATTTTAGACTCACCACTCTTTCTTATCTTATTCAACATGTGACTATACTCATATATTAACAATCTCAACAGTATCAAGATTGTATTTGAAATCTACATTGATAATTTTATTATTTTATACTCTTTATTCGTAGTCCACGCTAATTCTAGTAATGTCCTGAGTAGTAAATATAAATAAAAGTAAATAAAAATATTTATAAAATAGACAATCTATTCAAATTCTACGACACTATTGGGTCCTACTTGACCCCGCCACACAATGCCAACACTATCAAGCCACCCAACATATAAGAGGGTTTTTTAGATATTAGCCCCTTAAATCATAAGTAATTTGATATTAGCCCCTTAAATCTTCATATTTTGATATTAGCCCGCAAATAGCTATGATATGTTGATATGAGCTCTTATGGTTAGGTTCATATTTTGATAGCAGCCCCTCAAATAGCCATGATGTGTTGATATGAGCCCCCCATATTAACACATCATAGCAACTTTAGAGGCTACTATCAAAATATGGAGATTTAAGGGGCTACTATCAAATTACGTTCAATGTAAGGGGCTAACATCTAAAAAGCCCTATATAAGAATAACCCTAATAAAATCGTTTTAGTAGCCGTGGTTCAGCTAGAAGGCCTGAGTTACGGGTCCACCGGATGCAGCCCACTTGAGCAATTTTAATCAAAACAGACTCTTTTGCTTGACAGTAATACGCAACTAAATAACAACTATATTTCAAAAAATCATAGGAATTCCTCTGATTGAAATGATTGAGATACCCGTATATGCTATTAATTGTAGTTTACTATACAAATAGTGTAAGATCTTAACTTTGGGCGGGGTGGTTACTAAACTGGGCCGGACTCGCAACCTGAGCATTCTTGGACTTGTATGTCACTGAAGGGGAAAATCCTTTTTAAACTTCGTCCCAACCTAGTAAAATCATTTACAAACAATTTTCTTTTTTTTAAAAAGGTCATGTATAAGTAGGGTTGTCCAAAAAACCAGTCGATCCGGGGCCCACCCGGGCTTGGCTTGTAAACCCGGGCCAGACCCGGGTATGGGTCCGGTCGTCGGCGCCGGCCCGGAATAGTAATTTTTTATTTTTTTTATTTTTTATATGTATATATAATATGTATATATATAATATATGTATATATAATATATTTTTATATATGTATATATATATTTATACTCTCTCTTAGTATATAATTATATATAAGTGTACTCTCTCTTATATATGTATAAAATATGTATAAGTATATATAAGTATACTCTCTCTTATATAAGTATATATATGTATAAGTATGCTCTCTCTTAAAATATGTATAAGTATAGATAAGTATACAGTGTATACTCTCTCTTATATATGTATAATATGTGTGTGTGTGTGTTACATATATTATACATATAAAATAAAAAAGTTTACTTGTAGGCGTCTAAAAATATCTATAGGTGTCCGCACATAGCTCGAGATAAAGAGAAGACGATGAACGTCATTATCCAAGTCGAAGGGGAATATCCGAGTCAAAGAGGATCATTTGATATCGACAAGCACATGAAGCGAATCAGCGAACCAAGTGTCCCGTGCGCTCACCGGCCACCTCCAATTGGCCCGCGCACTCACCAGCCAGTTCCAAGTTGCCCGTGTACTCATCGGCCATCGGAATGACAAACTAAGTGGCCCGCACACCCGTCGGCTATATATATATATATATATATTCTCTCTCTCTCTCTCTCTCTCTCTCTCTCTCTCTCTCTCTTAGTATATAAGTATATATAAGTATTGTTATGGTGTTCGCTCACCCAATACAGTATTCACAAAATGATACGATAAGAGTCCTAGTTAACCTCTAAGAATTCTAGGCATTTCGACTCCTAAGTCGAATATCAAGACATTGGCTCTTTATCAAGATAAGCCAAAGGCACAACGACTCCTCAATTGAGTATCAAACCCTTGGCTATTTATAAAGGTAAGCCCAGGCATCACATATGGTCGAATCCTCCAGTACAACTCGACCATCATGCCCAAATTACAAGACTCTGGTACCTTACCAAAGTATAAACCCAAGCACAATTACAGAGGTCTCGGCCCCACCGACTCATCAAGTCGGAACCCTGGTGTCGATACAAGAGGCGATACTAGCCGATACGAGAGATCCTGACATACCAGACGAGTCGACATCTTTATATCGATCCAAAAGGCGGTTATTAAGCTGAGATAAGACGACGTCTTACTCAGTCGGACAGGCCGACACTCCTAAGTCGACACGAAAGGCGGTGTCGGTCGACCTTTTTATCAAGGATGACCCTATTTAAGGCACTCAGTCATTCACTGGGCATTTCTCAGAAACGATTTAAGGGATGTTCACTACTGTCGGCTAAGTTGATGACTCAGCTCTGGTCTCAAGCCTCTCCCCCCGAGAAAATGTCGACATCTCAGTCCACCTCGAATAAGTCTTATCTAGATATTGGCCTAACGAAGTCTCATGACTTGTCAGCTTGATCACTTCTCGGAAAATACAGAGATACATTCTCCCATAATGAAGTGACTTCTCCTCCAGTCGCCAGTCAACACCTGTAAAGCAAGGGGCGACTCAGCATGTCCGCGTGCCTTCTACCATGCTCACAAGTCACTTCTCGAATATCGCAGAGACGCCATCTCCCATGCTGAAATGACTTCTCTTCCAGTCGCCAGCTGACACTTGTAAAGAGAGGGATGACTCATCTCTAGCTCACGCTTAGTCACCGCCATTCTGCATGGCCGAAATGACCAATCTACCACGGACATCCATACTATATATGGATATTGTTCACCATCAGAAAGCAAGGGAGATCCCATGAAATCAAGGCAAGAAAATAAATAACAATCTAACTCTTCTAGTTCATCCAATCTGAGAGATGATAATATCTAATGCACATAGCATAAGAACGCATAGTTCTAAACTCTACTCAAGCTTATGTTTATCAACTGACTTAATCGTCGGAGGAACCACGGGGGAACCGGTCCCCGCCCTCTCACGAGTTATTTTTGTCTGTGCAGCGCAGACATCAGACCCTCATTCAAGAACTAGGCGTAAAGCTGGAAAAGGGAACGGGCCCTTGTTTGTTGGAAATTTGCAGTAAAAAGACAATGAAAGAAAATTTGACTTGTATTTCTCTCAAAATCAATTACAATTTGGATTCCGATTACAAAAGAGAGGAGAATGAATTTGATTCTCCCCTTTGTTTAAAACCGGGTTCTTCTTGGTAGCGGTGGAGTGCCTCCTTCGATTGATCTCGTCGAACTTGCTCTCCGTTGACGATCCGACCGTCCTTCTTCACTGGAATAATTGAAGTGCTTGCTGACTTCGGTTTAGAACTCTTAACGAGTGTAAAGAACTCTGAACGAGTTAAGAACTCTGATAAGAGTTGTTGAAAACCGAATGTCTGGCTCGATGTGATTAACTTGTGTTGCAAGTTAATTAAGAACTCTTGACGAGTTTAAGAACTCAGAATGAGTTAAAACTCTGTAACAGAGTTGTTGGAACCGAAGATTCGGTTAATTGCCAAGTGTATTATGACGTTGATGAAGGGATCCTCCGAGATTTGATTAACTGATCGTTGATCAGTTCTTTGATCTTCAAAAGATCTCCTCTTTTGTGCTGTTGAACTGCTGAGATTTGTTGACCTTGGGCGGGTTTGATGCCAGCTCCTCCTTAACCTTATGCGGTTTTACTGTTAAAAGCCGATTCACCAACCAAACGATCAACCCCTTACTCGGTTGAGTAAGTCGGTTATTTATAGGGGGTTAGTGATGTAACCAACCCCTATTTCCGCTCCTTTGTGGGCGAGAATCCCTCAGAACGTGGGATAACGTCTTTCGTGCTGTTGAACTGCTGAGATTTGTTGACCTTGGGCGGGTTTGATGCCAGCTCCTCCTTAACCTTATGCGGTTTTACTGTTAAAAGCCGATTCACCAACCAAACGATCAACCCCTTACTCTGTTGAGTAAGTCGGTTATTTATAGGGGGTTAGTGATGTAACCAATCCCTAAATCCGCTCCTAAGTGGGCGAAGATCCCTCAGAACGTGGGATAATGGTTTTGAGGCCGTTCGACTTGCGTTTGAACAAGTCAAAACGCCTCAGTTGGCGTTATGGGCTTTAACTCTGCGTCCAAGGCTTGAGACGCAGAGTTAAATCTCTGTTGGGGATTTGAGACGCACAGACCATGTGCGTTGAAGCTCAACTCTGTGTCCAGAGTTTGGGGCACATAATTGAGTCTATTGAAGAACGCACGTTATGTGTGCGTCTTGTACTTTAACTCTGCGTTACAGAGTTCGATGTCTGCTGAGGAACACACAAGTGTGCGTTTTGAACTTAGGAAACGCAGGAATGACTTTCTGCGTTTGAGAGAGGTTGTTGACTTGTAACCTCATCCATTATAACATTGCGAAGGCTATTGTTTATTGATCCTTGCCTGTTATAGGATATGAGAGTCGTCAAATTGTAACTCTCACTGTTGGTTGCGAAGGCTGCAGAATAGAGCTTTCATCAGTTGTCGGAAGCGTCGTCGAATTGTAACTCTTCTCGATCTACGTGAAAGGTCCTCTATTTACCGCTTTCGATTGTCGACCCGAAAGCTATTTGATTGTAGCTTTCGTTGTTGGAGTTAGACGGGAATCAACATCCATAGTGTTTTGAAGATGAATATTTGCCCATAGCTCTCTACCAAGCAACTCACCAACTAAGTCCAACCTTTTATTTCTGAAATCATTACACTGCTCATCAGCATCTCTAATAGTTGCTAATATCATATTAGTCATGCTGTTGTCGCAGCCATCAAGATCAGTCATCTCAGAGATGAGGCCGTGTCTATAGCGGTTGCAGAATTGCGGATGCAAAGATCAGAAAGTCGTCTGATTGTAACTTTCATTATCAGGGCTTGATAGGGATCGACTATCCATTGTGATTTTTAGACAGCCTACAGAACCCCCTCCAAAGTTTTCGAAAGTTCGCGGTTGACTGGGACGAATTTTCGGAATACTTTGGATCCCAAAATTTAGAAGACATTGTCAGACTTGGTTGATTGTAATTTAATTGTACTCATCCAATGGACTCTTCAGTGGAATCACCTGTTTCTTCTTGGCTTTAGTCGCCTTGATGGCTGACATTAGCCTCCCTCTATTTATTTGGAACCATGTCTTGGCTATAAACATAGAGGAATTCGTCTGATTGAATTAGAACGCACGGATGGATTTCTTGCGTTATTGAGCCGAAACGCAGGGTTAAATTCTGCGTTTAAGGGTTCTATTAATGCAGACGCACAGGCGGACTATAACGCAAAGCTGAACTCTGCGTTCAGAAGCTCAAACGTCACAGACGCACAGGCCACCTTTGGCGGGCATTTGGGCCTACGGCGCCGACCCGATTTGACAGCTCATAACTGTCTATAAGTAGACCGCTAAGGGTCAAATCAAAAGTCACCCG
>NC_033800.1:144689534-144691642 GCF_001876935.1 Asparagus officinalis | reverse complement strand
CGAATTGATAGAAGTCCCCCCCCCCCGTTTTTTTGTTAACTGGCCGACCGTGTCCTTAACTGTCAAGAACATGCGGAAGCGTCGGGGTGAGAATCACGTGGATAACTTCAAAATACACGGAGTTTGAAACTGTGGATAGCAGTTACGGTGAAATGGCTGGTGCCGTTGGGTTTTCCGAGACAGCTTTCTGTCTCGGAACCCGAGACAGTAAACTCTGTCTCGCCGCCCGAGACAGCAACACTGTCACATGGCAGCCCAGCAACAAATGCTGTTCTCGAGAGCACTGTTTCCTCTAACTGTTCGGCTGCGGCTATAATCCCCCTAGTGATCATTAGGCGAAGGCTGGAGCATTTGGAGCAGACAAGGCAGATACTTGCTTCTGACAATTCCTTAGATTCGGTCTTTGACTTGGAATCTTAAAAGAGTACCAGATCGTACTTATTGATAAGATCTTCACTTCAAATTCCTATACTCGATAAACGAAGTGAAGATCCGCAAAACCTTCACGAATATCAATCAGAATCTGGGCGGGTCACACGTTAACGCACCCCCACAAGCAAAGATCCCAACGCAAGCACGATCCAAACAACGATTCCTGCGTTTGTTTTCTAAAAAGTTATAATTCCTTTTGTGTGTAATAAGAATGCTCTTATTAAAAAGACTAATTTTTGAATTTGTGTAATCGACAAGAAAGATATAATGAATTCATAAAAATTCAGCTTTTGACCGAAAACATAACTGTCGACCAAAGTGTGAGCACGGTCTCTGCTCTGAGACCGTCTGTCGTACCGATCAAGAATACTGAGTTAGTCCACGGGTGAATATGAACTATCGACTCAAGCAAAGTTTGAGGAATATCTGTCATCCTCCTTCAAAATCTTCCTCGCCTCAAAATGCGAGGAAAGATTTCATCTTCTAAAGGTTGAAGTTTTCGACTCTGTCGAACACTCCAGAGAAGACTCGGTCGCTTGATGTGTTGCTGAGGATTCTACTCGCAACCTCTCTGCTCAGATGTCTCTTCTCTAATTATAGAGTCATTGAATCAAAGAGCTGTCTCGCGTGCGAGACAGTAAACACTGTCTCGCACGGCGAGACAGTAAACACTGCCTCGCGTGCCGAGACAGTCTACACTGTTCTTTGTGTTCTTTTGATCTTTGGATGATCTCTTCTTGAGCTGTATTTGGATATCTTTCAGTATTTTTTGACGCCTACAGATACCACAAGATGACATCCATATTTTCCTTTCCCTTTTTTTTCCCCATTCTTTGGGAACATATATACGTAACACAATTTTCTTACCTGATACCGAACGTCGACGAGCTCAATTAAAAGTGTAAGGTCGATTAACACTAGATCGTTCGGCTTGCGTAAATGCATTATATATGACGATGTTATGCTCCAGCGGCGTCTCTCGCATAGAGATGAGGTTCGGCCATAAGTAAGTACGGTTTGAACCGAGAGGGGAAAATAAGTTAATTGGATGGTCGTCTTTACAGAGTTGCAACATACCAGAAGAGTAGTTGATCTACAAACCGGCTGATGCTCTTTGGATGAACCCTGCTACATATTATTTATAGGAATTCGGAAGGCAAATAGTTCATAACAAGATGGTGCTGCTCATTGAACCACACTTTCAGAAGATCGCAAGTCAGAAATTCTGTTTTTCTTTTTCTCAGGGAATAATCGGGTCCCGTTATGATGTATGTACGAAGGTTTGTTCTTCTCTTCAACGATCGTGTAACAAAGCAAAAGAAATAATAGAGCCAGAAACAAGCAGAAGCATCCGCAGGAATTTGTGTTACCGTTATCAACGTCTAATAGGGCAAGGGCAAAGCTAATTATTTCAGAAGCAGTAATCAAGAGAACCATATATGGCATAGTTCCCGTTCATATACGGCATAATATTTGCCTCTTTCTGGCCATTTAAAAAGGTACAGAGGATTACTCTGTATTTTGCACTTGAATCAAAATGAAACGGCCCGGTCTAGCACAAACACCAAAAGATATACAGGAACATACAGGATAAACTGCATCTGAGAATGTTATAATAGGGTACATGAACTGTATCAACCTCTACTGCTAAAGTGATCAGTAAGTTTGATTCCCCT
>NC_033800.1:144673606-144688458 GCF_001876935.1 Asparagus officinalis | reverse complement strand
CACTTGGCCAACATCATCCTCACGAATTCTTCGTAGTTCACCTGTCCATCACCATCTATGTCAGCCTCCCTTATCATCTCTTGCACTTCTTCATCGGTCAGCTTCTCCCCGAGGTTTGTCATCACATGGCGGAGCTGCGCATCAGTTTCAACACACAACTTGGTCAGATACAGACAGAGGATGATACATCACATCGGGTTACCCACCAACTTCAGCATTTCAAATACAATCGTCTGAAGAGTCACTTTACCTCTGCAGCAGAGATGAAACCATTTTGGTCCTTGTCGAAAACCTTGAAAGCCTCCCTGAGTTCCTCCTCAGAATCAGTGTCCTGTGATGCGTATGAAAACTCAAACAGTTAACCAATAGCATAAAGCAAAATCTGTTACCTGAATATATGTCCTGATATGATTTATCAAAGACAGGAAACATACCATGGCAAGTCAAATATAGACGAGGATATCACCATGCCTGTTCCTATGCGGGCTAAGTTGCATTGCAAGAAACCTTCTCCAATTTTCCATTATTATACTACAATAAACCTTAAAACCATACTGCCATGATTTTTTGAAATTTTCAGAATACTCCCCTAACAGTGTCAAGGGCAGGCATTTAAGACTTCAAGTTACAAACGGGAAACCAAGTGGTGAAGCATAAGACAATTTAGGGATTTCATGATTTATCATGTCAAAGGAGGTACCCAGAAAAATGAGCTACATATTTCCTGGGAAAGCCACATGAACCAGGGATCTCAAGTCCACGTTGCACAGCAGGTGTGGGTACGGGTGTGGGTGCAGTTATGGAAGTAGGGCACAAGAACGTGACTTGCTTTCAGTGTAGATACCCAATTGAAATCATAGTTTTGAACCGAATATGGGCTGAAAAGAACCCAGCTCATGTCCACAAGTTTCACAAAGTGAATATGAAGCATAGAGGTATTGGATATGTGTCTAAGAAGAGTATGAGTGTTTTAAATTAAAACATGAATTATGTAATAGAGTGCTGTGTGAATAAATGTATGCATATACTCAAGGAGCGTCCAAAGAGTGGCTGACTTGTGCCAGTGTCCGGTACGTATTGGGAACGGGTGCAGTTTCATGACAGAATACCGAGGTAACATAGCAAGTCGGGAATATTTTCAAAAGGGATAATAGTTGCAAGTATATTATTGTACAAGAGCATTATGCACATGCACCTCTCGGAAAGGATAGAGAATATAGCACTTAAGGATAAAAGCTTTGCAGATGTGATGAAGTCATGCTGATGTCATCTATGAGAAATTGCAAAGTGCATAAGCAAGAGCAGGCACAAACATAATCATGTACAATTGGCAACAAAGTCCTCTATGAACATCAACATAACCACACACAAAAAACAAATGTTGAAGAAACCAACAACTATCCTATTAAGTGAGTGCACAACCATAATCTTGTACAGGCGGTAAATTATCCTGTGCGAACATCAACATACTACATAAATAAAGCAAAATTTCCAAGAACCTTCAACTATATTATGAGAGAGAAATAGAGTGTGTGACAAAAGTCCTTCGTGAGCATCAATATCCTTATGTCAGATGAGACAAAAAGGAGACAGACTAATTTTCATATTTCATACCGTAGAAAGCCTGGGGGAATGAACTCATTGAAGCAATCACAATGAGTAGCTAGACTGAAATGTGAATTTGCATGTTTGTGTCCTTTTGTCTCTGTGTAAGCATGAGAGAGAAAGAGAGGGAGGAGGCTATGTGGTTTGTAGAAACATTGAGAAAACAATGTCTACAAGTCTACAAACCAATGTTAAAATTTGAGGAAATGATGTCTACTACTCTACAAAGAAACCAACAAACAGCTACCGTGATCTACTATTTTAAATTAAGCGCTCATCACAGTTTTTTGCACATGGCTTGAGTTGTACTGATGCATCATGCATGCAAATGAGAAAATTCACTCAAAACGCTTCCACGGCATAAAACAAAATGGATTTGTTAAAACAGGTTTGTTTGAATGCGTTACTAAGATTTAGAGCATAGAAGGATCCACCTCCACTAGGTTTTCCATTGAGATATGCTTTAAATGTGCATGTCATTTCAGACGATTGCTGTGAAATTATGTTGCATGTTTTTACGATTGAAACATCCAGTAAAGACACTTAATTTGCAACAGATTAAAAGGCAGGAGATAATTCCACAACGTTCGATAATTTAGATGCATACCAAAAACCAAAACTGTAACTTCAACATAGATGTATGATCCTGATAAAGAACACCAAGTTCCTGAGACTAATACTGAGAAGTGCAAAACCATGAAACATGCATGCTAATGGCGGGTCATGCAAGAGCTGTAATTTCCACCTAAGATGAGGTTTCATGGTCTATGCATATGCTTTTGACACCAACTTTAGTGAGATCAGTTGCTATGATCTGAAAATAATGACAATAACTAACAGAAGCCTGAAGAGTCAATTTGCAATTCAAGGCTTCAAGCAGATATCAAGAGAATAGAAGGCGATATAAAGTTAAAACAGAAAAGTATACCAGACCTTGCTAATGACAGTGTCTCCAAATTAACCATGTATTTCAAAAGCTGCTGCAGAAAACTTCAGAAAATTCTATTCTATGTTCACAAAATTTCAAGATTTTATATCTTTAATGAACTCAAAATCAAATAGAATAGAAAAAATTTCATAATTTCATAATATAATATCTGCAAAAATTGTGACCTATATCAATATGAACTAGACAATAAATACTTTAGACCTCATATCTAAAAGCATGTTCCTGATTCCTAATTTCTCAAATAGACGGCAGAATTCACTGAGATGATGTTATGCAGAAGTTATCACTTTTTAAAAAATAAGGAATATATGAAGAAAAAGAAGAAGAAAAAACCCTAATGTTTGCTCAAGTGTGCAAAGCAGAGAAATGGTTGACAAGTACTTTTTTCTGGCTCTCTACATTTATATTAGAGTTGTCTGCTAAAACTAGAAATATAGTAAGGAACAACTAAAAGACATGACTCAAATTATATATCAACAACAGAAACTTAGACACTGAAAATGCTCTCACTTTCATTTTTCGAGCCATCAGATTCAAGAACTCTGAAAAATCAATTGTCCCATTTCGATCAGCATCAACCTCATCTATCATATCCCGCAGTTCAGCTTCAGTAGGGTTTTGACCTAAGGATCTCATCACAGTACCCAATTCCTTGGTGGTAATGCATCCTGAAACATGAAAAGCATAGTAACAAGAGAATAAGAGGATGTAAAAATTGCAGGACTTACATATAAAAACAGGTCTACACACTACAATGGAAATGAAGGTGTTTTCAGAATAAACATCAACCAACTAGAGTCACATTTTAACTACCGAATAAGAAGTGGCTTCTATTTTATTCATAAAACTCCAGTATATAAGATAAACTTAAACTGACAAAACCTCCAAAAAAAGAAAATTTCTTCAGAAGTACAATTACCATATAAAAAGCACAGCTAACCAATATTATACAACTCAAAATACCTTAGAAAGTAATCAGCAACTAAAACATATCTTTAAAAATTGTTTATGATTTAAAAAAAGGAAGATAAATCAGGTCAAACTTGAGGTGACTTAGGTTTTCCTCAGTTAAATAAGTGATTAAGTGTCACGTCATATTTTGTAGACATAGATGAAGTCACATACTCAAAATAGTAAGAAACATTTTGTTTTTAACGTCCTACATCAGATGGCAAATAACATCTGAAACTAATAAAGAATTCCAATTTTAAGAAAAAATTTCAACCAAAACATGATAATAAATACTCAGGAAATGTGTTTTATTTTGCCACAGATATGAAAATGCAAGAAAATTGCAACAACATAACCATATTAGCTTAAGCTCAAAAGAATTAGATCTTGGTTTTCTGCATATGTTCTAATCTAGTTAGAAGCAATTAATTCTATATTATAACCAATTCAAGCGAATCATTTCTATAATTATCATGATCAATCAATCAAATTGAATTTCAGTTTAACTTAAAAGAAATCCCATGAAATCAGAATTAAAGTTCTAATCGCATTCTGATATAGAATGGCACCTTGATAAACACTACTGGCTTATGTTATTCTAGAAATGTGGTTTTTTTGGGGGGAATTTTTTGCATCCATCACATGTGCATTTTCCTATGTATTAATGTATCCAAAAAACCTACAATTTATAGCAGAAAACTATGATAAGTAGTGATCTATAAACAATGTACAGCCCTGCAACATATTATGAAGACAGAACTTATAACAGAAGGTTGTGACAAACATAGATAGCAGTGTCACGTCATACTATTCAACAAAAAACATAGGTGAGTCATGACTCAATATTCCAATCAAATCTTTCCAGAACCAAACCCAGAAACATTTTCTCCTCCTACTTGTAACAATAGCTTTGAGTTGACATTTACATAATTATTTTATTGAAAGCTTACATAATTATTTTATTGAAAGCTTTCAGAGCAAATAATGATTGCAGGAAAAGGTCGTCTGTTTGTTAAAAATGCATGTAAATAGCATAGTAAAAGATTATAAAATTTAGATGAAGTAACTTTCTCTGGTTACTAGAAACAAAAGGCACTTGAGGACGAAAGGCAAATGTTTAATAGGAAATAATTCATATTTCATAATAATTCAACCTAAACGTCAAACTAATCTCTACAGGAATTTCTACACAAAGTAACTTTCTCTGGTTACTAGAAATGTGTTTAATAGGCAAATGTTTAATAGGAAATAATTCATATTTCATAATAATTCAACCTAAACGCCATTTGGACCCACAGTCTCTTTCATGAAAAGATATGACCTAGAATACTTCCAATTACTTAAAGAGATCCCTAACATATGGCCCCCCACTTTCTTTACAAACTAACATACCTTGTATAATAAATACAAAAACATTTTAGGAGCCATATTATCCCAATGAAAGAAATATCTCGGACCAAAACAAAACATACTCTACTTTCCTATCACATGTCTATGTACTAATCCAGATGTTATTATTGTGTCATAGTCTAAAAAGGTAGAGATATCCAAGTCCATATAAAACAAAAGGGGCTACAGATCATTCACGAGGAGCTACAGACCATTTGACAAATTAAGGATATAATGAACTAAGGATCTGATCTAAAATAATAATAAAAAATATATCCAATCAATAAAAAGAACATGACCTGCTCATTTTTAAGAAACTAAACTCCAAAAATTTCCAGCAATTTAATAGAATCATTTCCACTTGATATTAAGCATTCAACTAAGTGTGATTAAAATTATTGACTCGATAATATCTAACAAATCACAAGTGGATTGTTTAACCCAAGGGATTCAGCTCAGATCCCCCCTAAAAGTTACAAAATATCAACTCTGATTGCCCTAAAAATTCAGATCTAGGGTTTGGAGCGAAGTCCAAACGCAAAACAACACGCAGGTAAGTAAAAACGAAAAAAAAAAATTAGGTAAACAGCTCAAGGATATAAGATCTCAGAACTGCTTTCATCCTTAAAGATGAAAACCCTAGGAATTGAGATCTATGCTTCTAACAACAAGATTTAACACCATTACAAACACAAACACAAGATCAAAACAACAAAACGTAATAAATTCTTCCACTAAATTCAAATTAGGGCAAATGAAAGAAATGAACTAATCGGGAAAAAAATCAAAAGGTTTTCGCGAAACTACTGGATTTCTAGAAAAAATTCAAGAAAAAAATCTCAAGAATGATCATTCATGCAACCGATCGTTCATGAAACACTGAAACTACTCGATTTCTTGAATAAAAAAATAAAAATCTAATCTCAAGAATGATCATTCATGCAACCGATCATTCATGAAACACTGAAACTACTCGATTTCTTGAATAAAGAAAAAAAAAATCTAAAGAATGATCAAGGGTTCCAACAGCACAGCAAACAGCAAGAAGAACGCAAACACGAGATCAATACACCAAAAATCCACAAAATCCTACATCTCCTTCAAAATAGAGGGAAATCAGAGGAAAATCATTCATCTAACTCGTCGATTCCTTGATTAAAGCAGAGCGATCTAAACCTAGGGCTCACAATGAGAGAGAGAGAGAGGGAGGGAGAGAGATTGAGATTTGGTACCATCGCCGTCTTTGTCGAAGAGGCTGAAGGCCTCCTTGAACTCAGAGATCTGCTCCTCGGTTAGCTTTTCCGCCATTGCTCGAGCTTCTTCAACACGATTCGCTCCTTGTGAAATAATGAGGAAAATAGCGGTCGCCGCAGTTTTATAGGCTTTTTGCTTCTGTGGGCCAGGACTTTAGAGACACGTGGCGCGATCCGGTGAGCTTGTGTTGATCTGGCGGCTATTAACTTGACAGTTATTTCTCAGCTGTTTCGCCGTTGACGTGTTTAAAAAAAATAAGAGAAAATTACCTCCAACCCCCAAATTTTAAAAATCGGTGTGACCCAGCCCTCCTATTTTTACCTATGTGTTGCACCCCTCAATTTTTAAAAAATTTATACCCAGCCCCTCCAGCTCACCTCTCCCCAAGTTTCAATGTATTTTATATCAAAATCCCAATTTTACCCTCAACAACCTTCCTTTTTCTTCTTTTTCTCCTCCTCCACTCTTCATTTGCCCCCTCCATCAACTCCCTCCTCCTCTACTCCTCCTCCTCTCCGATCCTGTGGCGACGTCGACTCCCTCTCCCGCGTCGAGATCTACCGCTTGTTGGGGTTTTTCTAATGGCCGACGACAACATTGCTGACGACTTCGTTGTCGTTCTCAGCTACGGACATCAACGACGACATCGACGACGAAGACGCCTCCCTAGCAATGAAGCCGCCAACTCCCTAACCCACTCCAGATCCAACTCCTATAAGCACACATCAGCCCCTTCCCCTATCCAAGCCAAGTTCGGCTAACCTCAGCCCCAACCTCGCTGATTTATCACCGCCACCACAATACACTCCGCCCAAATGCACGCCACATGTTCGACCTAATGACTGAACACCACGTCCAACCCTTGCACCTTCCAATCTTTGAAATGTCATATCAGCCTTCAGCCGACGCTCCGCCTCCAACGTTACACCACTCACATCGTGTTACGAAGCCTCCATACCCCAATGGTGCACCACCTACACTGTAGAGTTTGACGCAAAGGTGGCGACCATCAGGTCGGCGATGGTGAACGAGTTGAATGAGATAGGGGATACGACGCTATTCATTACGGCGGAGAAGGGGTATTTGGATATTGTGGTGGAGTTGTTGAGGTACACGTATGGAGAGAGCTTGGCAAGGAGGAATGGGTTGGGGTTTGATTTGGTTGATCGTCAAAATAATTGGGAGAGGATGTGTTTGTTTTTGTGTGTGTGAGTTTGTTTGTGCCGCAATTGTTGTAGGATTTTGGTGTACGTGTGTGTGTGTGTGTGAATTGTTGAATTTTATCTACTATCCAACTTAGTGGAAAAAAATGACGATGAGGATGAAGTCAAAGGGCAGTAAATAAGGCTTATCGGGTTATTGGGTTTCGGATCTGTGTCGAATGGTATATCGGACTCGGAGATGGCTGACGATCAACAGTAGAGGGTAGGGCCCGCCGCTGGAGCAGGATAGTTGGAGGGATGGGGGGGCAAAGGAAGGAGCGACGACAGTGGAGGCGGATGTGAAACACTTTTGTAACGAACCGATCATCACAACTGAGCAACTTGCAACGAACCAATCGCCGATTAATATGAGTTACGGATGTGAAATACTTTTGTATGTATGAACTAAAATACTTTTGGGTGTATGTAATAGCTAAATACTTTTGTATGTATGTAGTAGCTGTGTATATGAACTGAAGTACTTTTGTAGGGATGTGAACTATAATGCAAATGTGATATAAAATTGATGCACAAATTTGTCCTATTAACTATTGAAATACTTGTATATATCATTAATTGATCGCCACAACCGAGCAACTTGCAACGAACCGATCGCCGATTAATATGAGTTGCGGATGTGAAACACTTTTGTATGTATGAACTGAAATACTTTTGGGTGTATGTAATAGCTAAATACTTTTGTATGTATGTAGTAGCTGTGTATATGAACTGAAGTACTTTTGTAGGGATGTGAACTATAATGCAAATGTGATATAAAATTGATGCACAAATTTATCCTATTAACTATTGAAATATTTATATATGTCATTAACTATTGAAATACTTTTGTTAGCTTGTTAAGTTACTCTGTTTGATTGTTAAGTTACACATGTTAACTTTTCTTGGTAGCTTGTTAAGTTATACATATAACATGTTAACTTCCACAGGTAGATTGTTAAGCTACACAGATAACATGTTAACTGTTTTTTTAACTTGTTAAGTTACACAGATAACATGTTAATTTTTCTTGGTAGCTTGTTAAGTTACACAGATAACATATTAACTTTCACAGTTAGATTGTTAAGTTACACAAATAACTTGTTATCTTTCTTTGTTAACTTGTTATGTTACACAGGTAACATGTTAACTTTCACAGTTATATTGTTAAGCTACACATGTAGGTTGTCTAAAAATCACAATATATAATTGATCCCCATCAAATGCCGATGATGGAGGTTACAATCTGACGACTTCCAGAAGGTTACAATTTGAAGATTTTCACATAGATCAATGAAGGTTATAATCTGACGACCTTCACGATAACCAATGAAAGCTCTAATCAACAGCCTTCACAATCAACATCGCGAGTTACAATTTAACGACTCTCATATTTTTAAGGAGCCAAGATGAAGATTACAAGATGGTGATCTTTGTAACGCTCTAGCAAAAGAGACTACAAATTGACGGTTTCTTCAAATTCAGACGCGGAGCTCACCTATGCGTCCCAGATTCAAAACGCATAGCTCGTGGCCGCGTTCCAAATTCCCAGAACAAAACGCGGAGGTCCTCCATGTGTTTCAACACCAAAACACTGAGGTCCTCCCCGCGTGTCAACATCAAAACGTCGAAGTCAGACCTGAGTTGCAACATCAAAACGCGGGGGTCAGACCTGCGTTTGTTGTGTTTGACTGGTTCGAACAGAACCTATACGGTTTTAAAACTGTATCTTTACTTAATGGGGTTGGTTACATCCTATTATGGAAAGATTTTAGGAGAGATTGCACCCCTTAAACTCTTGAACAGTTCCAAAACTGTTTCCCACGATTTGGGGGCGGTTACACCCTACTTAGGAGTGATTTAAGGGACTGTTACACCCCCTTAATCCCCTATAAATAAGAAGAAACTCAACTGAGTTAAAAATTAGAACTTCTTGGCTCGGATTGACCCTTCGGCTTAGCAGCAACGGGAGAGATCCTTGGGCGAGCTTTTGAGGAGATCGGCATCATCCTTCAATGAAGATCATCTTCAACTTCGACAACAGAGAGCCTTCATCCTTGGCTATAAATCGATTTCGATTAAATCAACTCTGTCATTGAGTTTCAAACTCGTTCAGAGTTATCAGCTCGTCTAGAGTTCTAAAACTTGTTTTGCAAGTTCTCCACAACGTCAAATCGTGAGGAGAAGACTATATTCCAGTGAATCAAGACGTTCGGATCGTCAACGAGAAGCAAACTCAACACGAGCATTCGAGGGAGGCATCTCATCGCCACCGTAAAGAACCCAGAATTAAACAAAGGGGAGAATCCAGATCGTTCTCCTCTCTTTTGTAATCAGGAAATCCAATTGTAATTGAGATTAAAGGAATACAAGTCAATTTTCCTTCATTTCTTTTTACTGTAAATTTTCCACCAAACAACACAGATAACATGTTAACTTTCCTTGGTAGCTTGTCAAGTTACACGATAACATAAGTATATGCCCACCTACAAAAAATGTGAACGTTGAAATTTTATATATGTCAATAACTGTGTATATTTGTTCTATTAACTATTGAAATACTTATTTATATCATTAGCTGTGTATATGAACGTTGAGGATTTACCTGTTAACTATAATATATAGCAAGTTAACCTGATCTTGTATATACTTACGCACAGCAGAATGAGGTTAACTATAATCCATTACATGTTAACTATAGTTGATTTGCTGTTAACTCTTACATGTAATTTGTTAACTATAATAAATATCCTGTTAAACTCTTAATCCATAAGTTAACATGTTAACCATAAGTATATGTCAACCTATAAAGTAGTTATGTAGTTGTATCACATTACACCCCAGATATGGTTAACATGTTAACTATAATTTATGTATAGATTATAGTTTGTATAGATTATAGTTAACAGGTAAATCCTCAACGTTCATAGACACAACTAATGACATAAATAAGTTTTTTAATAGTTCATAGGACAAATATACACAACTATTGACATATATAAATCCTCAATGTTCATATTTTTTGTGGGTGCGCATATACTTATTTTATCTAAGTAGCTTAACAAGCTAATAAATAAAGTTACCATGTTATCTGTGTAACTTAACAAGCTACCAAGGAAAGTTAACATATTATCTGTGTAACTTAACAATCTAACTGCAAAAGTTAACATGTTTGTAGACGTCAAAAATGCTTACAGACATCCAAATATCACTCAAGACAAAGAGAAGGTGATAAACATCAGTATCTAAGTCATGGGAGATCATACAAGCCCAAAGGAAGCAAAAGGATCTGTGAATCAACACAAAACAATGTGAATTCACAGAACAATGCAAACTACAGCGTGTGGGCGCGGCAGTTCATGGTGCCGCGGCTACAGCGCGGCAGCTCATAGTGCCGCGGCTAAGACGCGGCAGTTCATAGTGCCGCGGCTTGGGCGCGGCAATCCATGGTGCCGCGGCTACTATAGGGGATGCTACAGCGGTTACGAAGCAGTTATGTGATGATTATGTGAAGTCTACGTGGCGGCGTATCAGAAATAGAACGTGTGCTGACGTGCGCTGCAGTCCATGCTGCCGCGCCAATAGCCGCTGCAGTCCGGGGTGTCGCGGTCAAAGGGATAGTCATTGATCGGCTATTTCTTCAGTTATCGTCTAAGGAGGCTATAAATACCCCCCTATAGCCATCATTGACAGGGGCTGAGCATTTTCCAGAGAGATTAGAGCAGAGAGCCTTGAGTTTTGGTGAATTAGAGCAAGAGAGAGAGTCTTCCTTCTTCACAAACATCCTCAAGAAGCTTCTAGCGAGTCCTAGAGATCTAAGCTCAGACTTGATCTTTGGAAGAGTGAACATCTTACATCGATAAGATATTCGCTTCAAATTCTTACTTCGATAAACGAAGGAAGAATCATTAAACCCCTCACGGTTCAATCAGAATCTGTGATTTGGTGGTCCACGAGTCAAAGCGCTCCCGGCACAGGCAAAGATCCCACGCAAGCAGCGATCCAAACAACGATCCTGCGTTTGTTTCTAAGAAGTTGTAGTTTTCATTTTGTTGTGTAAAAGAGGTCTTATAAAAAGACTATTTCTTTTGAATTTATTGTAATCGACCGAAGATATAATGAATTCCATAACAAAACCAACTTTCGCTGAAAACAATGTTATATGTATAATTTAACAAGTTAACAAAGAAAGTTAACAAGTTATTTGTGTAACTTAACAATCTAACTGCAAAAGTTAACATGTTATATGTGTAGCTTAACAATCTACCTACGAAAGTTAACATGTTATCTGTGTAACTTAACAAGTTACTAAGAAAAATTAGCATGTTACCTGTGTAACTTAACAATCTAACATAGTAACTTAACAAGCTAACAAAAGTATTTCAATAGTTAATGACATATATAAGTATTTCAATAGTTAATAGGATAAATTTGTGCATCAATTTTATATCACATTTGCATTATAGTTCGCATCCCTACAAAAGTATTTCAGTTCATATACACAGCTACTACATACATACAAAAGTATTTAGCTATTACATACACTCAAAAGTATTTCAATTCATACATACAAAAGTGTTTCACATCCGCAACTCATATTAATCGGCGATCGGTTCATTGCAAGTTACTCGGTTGTGGCGATCGGTTCGTTACAAAAGTGTTTCACATCCACCTCCACTGCCATCGCTCTTCCCTTTGCCCCTCCTCATCCCTCCAACTATCCTGCTCTAGCGGCGGGCCCTACCCTCTACTGTCGATCATCGACCATCTCCGAGTTCGATATACCATCCGACACAGATCCGAAACCCAATAACCCAATAAGTCTTATCTACCGCCCTTTGACTTCATCCTCATCGCCATTTTCTTCACTAAGTTGGATAGTAGATAAATTTCAACAATTCACACACACGCACACACACACACACACACACACACACACACACACACACACCAAAATCCTACAACAATTGTGGCACAAACAAACTCACACGCACAAAAACAAACACATCCCCTCTCAATTATTTTGACAATCAACTAAATCAAACCCCAACTCATTCCTCCTCGTCAAACTCTCTCTATACGTGTACCTTAATAACTCCACCACAATATCCAAATACCCCTTCTCAGCCGCAATGAATAGCATCGTCGCCCCCATCTCATTCAACTCGTTCACCATCGCCGACCTGACGGTTGCCACCTTTGCGTCAAACTTTACAGTGTAGGTGGTGCACCATTGTGGTAGGGAGGCTTCGTAACATGATGTGGGTGGTGTAACGTTTGAGGCTGAGCGTCGGCTGAAGGCTGATGTGACATTTCAAAGATTGGGAGGTGCAAGGGTTGGGCGTGGTGTTCAGTCATTAGGTCGAACATGTGGCGTGCATTTGGGCGAAGAGTATTGTGTTGGTGGTGATAAATCAGCGAGGTTGGGGCTACGGTTGGTCGGACTTGGCTTGGATAGAGGAAGAGGCTGTTGTGTGCTTATAGGAGTTGGATCTGGAGTGGGTTGGGGAGTTGGCGGCTTCGTTGCCGGGGAGGTGTCTTCGTCGTCGATGTCGTCGTTGATGTCCGTATCTAAAAACGACGGTGGAGTCGTCGGCGATGTCGTCGGCGGTCATTAGAAACCCCCAACACGCGGTGTATCCCAGCACGGGAGAGAGAGCCGGCCTCGCCACAGGATCGGAGAGGAGGAGGAGGAGAAGAGGAGAGGGTTGAGGGAGGGGGCAAAGGGGGAGTGGAGGAGGAGAAGAAGAAAGAAGGAAGGTTGTTGAGGATAAAGTTAGGACTTTGATGTAAAATGCATTGAAACTTGGGGAGAGGTGAGCTGGAGGGGTACAAACTTTTCAAAAATTGAGAGGTACAGCACATAGGTAAAAGTAGGAGGGGCTGTGTCACACTGATTTTTAAAATTTGGGGTTTGGAAACAATTTTTCCAAAAAACAATATCTTGTGCGGTTATTAAAATGCAACTAGGCAATGGGTTAGTTGTAAAGGCGATTGAAATGTGAGCATTTCGTTTTTTTCAAAATATATAGCGTGTTCTAACTAAATTTGATTGTTAATAAAAGAAATTCCTCATTTGACTAGTAATTTGTCTAGCAATTTAGGGTCAAAAAAATAATTTATTTTATCTTGAAAGAGAATTGCAGTTGTCTTCATTAGAAATGTCTCATGTAAATGTTATTGAATACAACTGAAATTATAATTACTTGGTTTAATTGTAAAATTTGATAATTTAAAGTGGCAGTTGTATGTCATTAGTTTGAAATAATTTTTTTTGACTTTTATTGTGAACAGCTATAATTAAAGTTGCAATTTACCGCCATAGGTAACCCCAAGAGATTATCGTTACTATTTATATTCAATATGTGCATGTTATTGGAGTTTCTTTTCCCTCTTCCTTTTTTACAACTATAATTATTAATAGCAGTGAAACAATTTAGTACGGACCACGTAAAATATATCACGTCTGTTATGGTATTCACTCACCCAAGATACATATATTTGCAAAATGATACAATAAGAGTCCTAGCAGAATAAACTCAATCCTTTGGCCGACTCCCACAGTCGTCTCTCGACCTTAGGGGAAGGAAAGACCTAGTTAACTCTCAAGAGTTCTAGGCATTTGATTACTCAGTCGAATTACAAGTCATTGGTACTTTATCAAGGTAAATCCAATACACGACATATGGTCGAATCCTCCAGTACAACTCGACCATCATGGCTAATTACAAGTCATTGATACTTTATCAAGGTAAATCCAAAGCACGACATATGGTTGAATCCTCCAGTGCAACTCAACCATCATGGCTAATTACAAACCTTGGTACCTTATCGGGAATAAATCCAAGTCGCAATCACAGAGGCATTGGCCCCGTCGACTCATCAAGCCGACACTCTGGTGTCGACACGAAAGGCAATCTTGGTCGGCACGAGAGATCCTAACATCCCAGATGAGTCGGCATCTCTATATTGACTCAAGAGACGGTTCTTGGCTAGGATAAGATGACATTCCGACCAGTCGGACACGTCGACATTCTTTCATGTCGACAAGAATGACGTGATCAGTCGACCCTATCATCGAGGATGACCCTACTTAGGGCACTCGACCACTCGCTGGGTAATTCTCAGAAACGACTAGGAGGACATCTCCTGCTGCCGACTAAGTTAAGAACTCGACCCCAGTCTCAAGCCTCTCTCCCAGAGCATATGTCAACATCTCAGTCCACCTCGGACAAGCCTTATCCAGATTTTGACCTGATAGGTCTCCATGACTTGTCAGCTCAATCACTTCCTAGAAAATACGGAGACACGCTCTCATAATGAAGTGACTTCCCCTCCAGTTGCCGGCCGACACCTATAAGGCGAGGGATGATTCAGCATGCCAGCATGCCTTCTGCCACGCTCTCAATCGCTTTTCAGAAAATACGAAGACATCCTCTCCAGAGTTGAAGTGACTTCCCCTCCAGTAGCCAGCCGACACCTGTAAAGTGAGGGATGACTCAAAT
>NC_033800.1:144610128-144673596 GCF_001876935.1 Asparagus officinalis | reverse complement strand
AGGTGATCGATCTGATCCTAACAACAGGGGGAGGAGAGAGGGGGAGAGGAAAGAGCTAAAAAAGAAGAGGGATCAAGACTTCCTCCTCCTGAGCTAAATCTAGGAGATCATCATCTCTAATGCACATAGAAAAGAACACACAGCTCTTCATCAACACAGAGGAGCTCATGTAGATCCTCTGTGTATGCACCTTGCCACCTTAAGAACCATATCGTTTCTTGACCTTCCCCTTTCCCACTCGAGTTTCACTAACTTGATCATCGCAGGAACCACCGGGGAACCGGTCCCCGCCCTCTCACGGGTTCTTCTTGTATGTGCAGCGTGGACATCAAGCCCCCGTTCAAGAACCAGACATAAAGTCGAAGAAGAGAGCGCGTCCTTCATCATCTTTCATCACCCCGCAACCATCCTCTTCTGGATTATTCTGTTTAATATCGAGCATCAACAACGTTCATATGAATGTATCCTACAATTGCAGCTGAAAATGACCATTTTAATGAGTTGGATTTTTTTTTCCAGAATTGGTAGCATGTGAGCAGTCAACTCCAAGCTTATTAATGTGCATAGTATTTAGGAAAAATAAATTTTTTTTATTTTTACTTGTGGATCAGAACAAGTTGCTCGCATACGGTAATTACGGTAATTGCGATAAAGATTGATAGTTCATCCTAATTCAACAAGCCCCAAAATATCGACCGGCGTTTCTCATAGGCTGGCCCACAGTCTAGACCGGCGTTTCAATTTTGTTATAAGTAAAATCACTTTGGTCAGTGGGCCATAGATGAGAATCACAAACCAAAAGACAACGGACCCTAGCCGACGACCGATAAAGCTCTTGATGATACGCCACTGACGTTTCATTTTTGGGCCTTTTCAGCCCGATTAAAAAGGTACATCCCAACCAAAGGCCGGTGTATCGATGCCTAAAGGCCCCATATATGGGCCTTAAGTATGGACGCCTCATTCCTTTGTGTACTAGTAGAAATCTTGTCCTTGGACTTTGGCTTCGGTGAAAGCTATGTCCAACTTGAGATTAAAGAATATTGTTTTTTTTTTGGGGGGGAAAGGAACATGATTGATAATTGATATACGTGACTTGAAAGGATTACAATGTTGTTACTAAAAAAACAAAGATGCTTGATTCTCAATAAATTAAATGACCTAGCATGTGCTATTCTCTATAAGTACTTAATTAGTATTCCCTTGCTAACTCCATATGAAGGTGTATTAAGAAATAGTTAGTGTATCAAATTCATTTACAACATTATATAGTGTCAACTCTAATGTTGGAATAGTTTAAATAACTCCTTTATCTTTTCGATACAAAGAGAATAGAAAAGGAAATTAAAGAGTGACTCCTTTATTTTCAGGTCATTTTGATTTTACGATGACACTGTAAGAGCATCTCCAACAGCTTCCCCATTTCCCACTTTTGGAGAATTTAGTTAGGTTTTTGGTCCAACAGATTCTCCATCTCATTCCCCAAAATAGGGATGAAGGAGAAAAAATGGGGAAGCTTCCCCAAATCTGCAGCATTCTCTAAATTTTTAGAGGAACAAAGAGATTCTTCAAAATGGGGAAGCTGTAGGAGTTGGTGTAAAAATTAGTTGGAGAATATGACTTTTGCTTCCCCATTTTGGAGAAAATTTTGGAGAAGCTGTTGGAGATGTCCTAACATCATCTAACTTAGTCTATTAAAGTTTACTTTTTTAAAGTTCATTTAGAGGGTGTTTGATACACTATTACAATTGTAACTGTAATAAATATTGTACGCAAGAAATATCACATGTAGTGTTTGTTGCATGAAATTAAACTCAAATCCATTGTTTGGATAGTTATGCCTTTTGTTGTAGTAAATGTACTTCCAAATACATCTCTAATGTTTGGTTAGTCACAAAACTCGTTAGATTTGTAAGAAATACATCTCTAAATGGATATTTATATTCCATTGTATGAAATACAGTTTCGCTGCAAGTCATACGTTTGTTTCTATTCAAATGTTAAAAGATTTACATTTTTGAGTTAAACTCGAGTAATTTGATGATGTGATGTTAGTTTTTAGTTTTTTTTTAATTCATGCAAGGACTAGCTAGCAACATTTGTTGCCTCCAAATTCGACGAAACAAATGCTAAGTTTTCCCTATAAAATGTAATTCCAATTACCCACTCTAGCAACCTAGTAATAAACCAAATATTAAAAATAGAATTTTGCTTGCAACATTTTTTTTTTGAGAGAAAAACAAGGGGTATTCCCCGTTCATTTATAAAACAGAAGTGTCATTAAAAAAAAGGATACAAACTATATCCATATAAGCTAGTAGATAGAAAAAGTAATTTCTCTAACTAGGGATGTATGACCTTCTTCTTTCAAACATCTATGAAGATGAAGAGAGGGCATTGTCGTCATTCGCCGTTGCCATAGATATAGGAAAGAACCAAACAGTAGTTTCATTATTAATAATAAATCTATCTATATCTATCTATATCTATCTATCTATATCTATATTTATCTATATCTATATCTATACTACTAACAAAAGAGGACTGAGGTGTTAAAACTTTTAATTTTCTTTTTTGCCCTCTCAAACTTTGATAAATTCTAACTATGTCATTATCTCTAATAAATCTTTCATTAAATAAATATAACATCTTATTAATTATGCACATCCTCACCTTCCTAAATAATTATAATTATCAATAATATTATAACTATTAATTATTTAAAAATAATATAATAAAATATTTATAAAATAAGTATATACAATTATTAGTAGCAACCACACAGCTAGCTTTCCCCACATTCACAGCCGATGACCAAATATTTATTTTTCCATCGTCCTAATCTCGCCACCTAGAATTCCTTCTGTCGCCGACAATGCAAACGTCGGATCAGGTTACCATTATCACCGCAACGACTATGGTCGCCTCACGCAGGCGGCACCATCGACATCCGTATTTTTGCAATAACAACGATAGGAGCTATTGGCACAGAAATTGGCGAACAAGGATCGGTCGGGGTTCTTGAGATATTTACATCCGGCAAGCAAGTTGTTCTCTTCGGTTAGGATGATTAGGGGGGTGTTTGTTTCAAATCCTATAATTTTAGGATATGGATTTCACCATGGGATTTGAAATCCATAGGTGTTTTGTTATGAGTTAGGATTTCTAAAATATTATTTGTTTCATTAATATTTTAGGATTTGGAATACTACAATTTGTAATGTTTTGTTTGTTTCAAGCTCAAATTGTAGCATTACCAAATGCCTAAATTTTGTAATATAATGAATATGATATCTTGGTGAGGTTACCTTTCACAAAAAAGATAAAATTAAGATTTGTCAAATCCTCTCCAATTGAGAGATAAGCACATCCATTTATGGGATTTGTTAAAATCCTTCTAATTGAGAGGATTTGGCAAATTCTAAAAATTGAGCATTTTTTGCACCTTTGGGATTCAATATTCTAAAAAATTTCTTAAAACAAACACCATATACAGAATCCAAAAAATACAAAAAAACTCACTTTTTGATCCCAAAACTTGTAATCCATACCAAATGCCAAATTTTTTGGTGAAACAAACACCCCCTAACATTAGTGGAGATGAGTGGGTCTGGATCCTTAGGATCATTTGATTCCTTTGTCAACGTTTTTGAGGAGGAGGTGTAACAGTTGAGAAATCAGTGGGAGAAACAAACTCAACACGAACAAAATAGTAAAATTCAAGTGGTACAATATCTAATCACTAATTTTTGCTGCTAACACTATTTTGCCTTGAATTACTGAAATTCATGGGAGGCACTAATCCAAACACAAACAATAGTAAAATTTCCCAGAATCAAAGAAATTAAATTGAGGATATCAACACAATTAAATTTCAGGAGACTACCTATCAATTTCATCCATCACGATGTCACATGAATTGGAGAGAGGAGATGAGAGTGTTGGAGAAGAAGCAAGAAGGGAAAAAATAGAGGAGTATTACGAAAATATTCATCCTTACTTAGGGGGTATTTGACAATCTAAAAGTGAATTTAAAATATGTAAGTTTTTTTTTACAAATGACTTTTATATCCATGTCAGCACGCAAGTGAAATAAAGTGTTTGTTTTAAAAATTAAATTATTATCGAAAGTGCAATGTGAAGATGACGTGGCAAAATAAGATTAAGTAGAGAGTAGTTAAAATCGTTTAATTAAATTAGTTACCTTTTTTTCACTTTCACGTGACTTCACCACTTTTTTAGGGGAAGTTAAAATTGAATTAAATTATATGTGACAACTTTATTTCATCCCACTTTCATAACCACTTACATGAAAACAAACACATTAATTTTTAAATAAAAATAATTTTTTTACTTTTATCTTTCACTTGCATGCAAACAAACACTCCTTAAGTTCAGCTGTCCCATGTAGTGGTCCCCAATTTTGGGTCCAAAATAAATTTTTGCTCAGAATATTCGATTCTCCCCCTCACGGTTTATCCTTAAATTATCCCCCCGAATATTCGCACCAAAAATCGAACCAGATTCCCGGCGCCCCATCTACACATTCAACTCTCAGATACCAATCCTACTCCAGCAAGTAACGACAAAACTCCATCGGAACGGAACTCCCAAACCCATCCCTCAAGCCCACGTTACCTAATCCTACTCCGCGAGTCATTACACACGAATGACGATCCTTTTAACCGCCAACGACCACGCCCGGAACATGATACGCGATTGGCTCCCCGAACAATTTTCTATTTATAAAACCGCCCCCCCCACCCTGAATTCCCTCTGCGCCGTCTAGGCATCGGCTTTATATAAGCAAGAAAAGAAACAAGAAATTGCAAAAAAAAAAATACTTAAAATCTTGGGGGTAGCAATGGCAAACATCAACATGAAGGCAATGGCTTACGCCTTCATGCTTGCCTTCGCTATTCCTACGCTTATCTTGTCCCCTCGCACCTCGGCCGAGCTTAAACGGTTCCAGCAGGAGGTTAAGGGCGATGGGTCGTTGAGTTTCTTGGCTGTTGGAGACTGGGGAAGGAGAGGATATTTTAATCAATCTCTTGTTGCATCCCAGGTTTTCTTTTCTTCTTCTTCTTCCTTTTTTTTCTTTTCTGAATATCTATGTTTTGGATTGTTTTTGTAATTTTACGTTTGTCTTGGGTGTAGATGGGAAAAACAGGGAAGAGGCTTGGTGTTGATTTTGTGATTTCCACCGGAGATAATTTTTATGATAATGGGCTGACCGGGGTTGATGACAAGCTGTTCGAGGAGTCATTTACAAACGTATATACTGCGAAGAGCTTGCAAAAGACGTGGTATAGTGGTAGGTTTTTTAAATTTATAATATTAATATTTCATCCATCCACATTGAATTTAACTTTTTCTTATATTTGTTATTGTTATTACAATGCATTTGTTCCTATGGAAATCTGATAAATTTATGGAAAAATATAGGTTGACATCAAGAATTTCGTCAATCTAAGTCCTTAACCAATTATAAAGAAAAGTGGGTAAAAATTTGATGCCACGCCAAGCTACTATTTCTCCATGCTTTTCGCGGAGAAAGAGAGGAGGGGGTCCAACATTTAACTTTCAATAACCCAATTTTCAATTCAATTTTTTCAATCCTACTAAATGAAAAGGCGAAATCTCAATCGAGTCCTTCATGTTTGGAAGCTATTTATGGGTTCCTAACATTACTCTCGTTAAAGGTTGCTGATGTGTCAATGACTTGGCACAACAAACTTCTAACTAAACTAATGTTTTTTTATTGTATGTTCTGCGACGTCAATAAGATTTAGCAGAAGTTCGTAAAAAGTACTTAAAATGATGATGAAGTTAAGGTTAGGACCTTGCGCTTATATGACTTCCAGTAAACATAAAGAACATAAATGATACTTGGCTTCTACATGAGGAAACTTCACTGCAATTTTGCCCGACAAAAAACAAGAAAATTGAAGATTCTGTGATTTTGAATAAATTATGAATTCACCAGAAACCCAAATATTGAAAATGAATAAATTTTTATTTCAAATTGAATTTGTTTTCCAATCATCTTCATAAACTTTCTGACCTTCTATGAATTTGATAAGTTTTTTTCACCCTGCTCATTCGTTTCGCGCGAATATTTTTATCTAGCTAAGAAAGAATAGATACCTCTTAAAATTATACCAAATATTTTTTATGAAGCTAGCCAATTTATTTCTCATATTTTGCAACTTTGTGCACATGCCAAATTTCTCCACTATGATTTTTCCTGTAGTTTTGGGCAATCATGATTACAGAGGCGATGTGCTAGCACAATTGAGCCCAGTCCTTCGCCAAGTTGATAGCCGATGGTTCTGTATGAGGTCCTTTATCTTGGATACAGGTAAAATAAAGTTTAATTTTACCTTTTTTTTTATAAAAAAAAATTAATACCAAACAATTTCATTTAACTCTATTTTCTTTTTTATCAGAAATTGCAGAGTTTTTCTTCGTTGACACAACACCATTTGTCAATGAATATTGGGTAAACGACGGGGGTCACAGCTACGACTGGAGGCAAGTTGCTCCTCGTGAAAACTACGTATCAAGCCTCTTGAAGGTAAACAATCATAAAATTTTGAATGTACTACTATAAGTTTCACATATTTTCAAAGATTCACCAAATACGATTCGTCTTCGATATCGAATATTTAGGATCTGGACATGGCATTGAAACAATCTACGGCGACATGGAAGTTTGTAATCGGGCATCACGCCATTAGAAGCGTTAGCGAGCATGGCGATACTCCAGAACTCATAGAGCATCTTCTTCCAATTCTAGAGGTAGATAAACTTTTGTTATGCAAATTTGGAGCTTTCCCTCCCTTTTTTTTTCTGCATGTTTAATTTCAATTTACGTTTATAATAATTTCAGGCTAATGGTGTGGATTTCTATATCAACGGACATGACCATTGTCTTGAGCACATTAGTAGCAATGACAGGTAAGAAGCTTTTAGATGCTTCACTTGATCTTTTCTTCTCGCAGAGGTAATGTGTTTTTGTGCCGATAAGCAAAAGAATCACGTGATTGATCTCTACTGCACACAACAAGTCTCAAGATCAAAATGCAAAGAACATTTAAACGTTTTTGTTAGGTTTCAAGCAAAATGGCAAAAAACAACAAAGTTTTTGTCGTCGTATTCTTCTATCCAATTCTGTTAAAGGTTTATATCATCCGCGAGTTCATCACTCTCGCATCCTTTTACTTGTTCACGATTAAGTTCTTTCTGGTTTATTAATCCTTGTTATTCCATTAATTACCATCGTATCGCTTCTTTTAATTCCATTATACATGCTAGAACTATCTAAGCCGTTTTCTCTTATTTTATATCCAAGAGGAGCAGCTCCTAGCTTTTATTCTTATTGTAACTTTTACTGAGCCTTCACATGTTCATCATAACATTCTTATTTCTGCGACATTTATTTACTTAAGCAATGAATACTTTGGGTTGTTTTCTAATTATGTTCTCCTACTTGTTTCAGTCCTATCCAATACCTTGTTAGTGGAGGGGGATCAAAGGCATGGAGGGGTGTTTACAAGCCAAACAAGGACAAAGTACAATTCTTTTATGATGGTCAAGGGTTCATGTCCATGGAGTTGACAAAGATTGATGCCAAAGTGACTTTCTATGATGCATTTGGCAACAATTTGCATGAATTTAGCATGACTAAAGATATGCACCCAACATTGTAGAGGAGAGTTAAGTGTTGTATGAGCTTTTGTACACAAGAATTGATGGATTTGTTGAACAGATTGGCTAAAGGCTTGAAGGCAGAGGTTAAGGCATAGAGGGGGATGTGGATAGTGTATTGTACTGGTCCTCTCATTTGCAACATGATGTTAGTGTATTAGATTGTTTTATTGATTTGATTATATAGCAAACTGTCATTTGCCTTGTTCTGCTCTAACCTAGAAAAATGTTCAGGCAGAGATTGCATTGGAAATTCTATTTGCCCAAGAGTCATACTTTTACATTTAATTAAATGGGACAGTCATATGTTTCATGTGAAAATGAAGCAGCCAGGTAAAAGACCATAGTTCTATAAGAAAAACTTAAAAGAGTAGAATCTCAGTGGACAATGACAAAATGCACACACCCAAGAGGGTTTAGCCGAGTTAGTACGCTATCTATAAGTAGTACTTCAAGATCTCAGATTCAACTCTCCTAAGAGGCATCCACAAAAATTTAGTTTCCTGAGATATTGGAGGCCGTGCGCTGGAGCGTGCCTCCGAGCCACATTCAGGGGTTTGATACCTATAGTCTAAAGGACCATACGGGGAACTTACATAGTCAAACCGAAAAAAAAGGACAGAACACACCAAATAGTCAACTTATAAAACAAAATAGTGCCATGCATATGAAGTTATGATAGTTGGAATTTAAAAGAAAATCTGAAAAAATCAGTAAATAATAACCGCGGTGTGTGTGTGTGTGTGGAGCGAAAGGATCAAATAGTCTATTTATGAAACAAGATAGACTTGAGCATCAACGACAACCTATTGGAACTCTTTGACATCAAAGCATCTCGTTATGCCTTTGGGTATAAAGCCCACATCTAATGGAATGACATTATGACAATATTGCATTACACTAGCATAGATCATCGATTTGGAGCAGCGTGACACATCGACTCAGAAACATATATTAGTCTTTTTCATCTTCAAATTCTTCTTATCACCTCCTCTTAACGTACTTTTTCTTGATCATTTCTTTCTAGTTTAGTCTGTGAGCATGTTGCTCCCATTACTAAAAAATCCAGAGCTCAACGAACATTCTTTGATATCCGACAAGTTATACAGACTACAATGAGGGGTTCAATGTGCCATCATTCTTATCCAATTTCGATTCGCTTCAACTAGATAAGGAAATTATTGTTCATTAAATTACTCAAATATCTTCATTGCACATGCAAGTTCTTCAACTTGCAAGCAAACACCAAGCAGAGAAATCCAATGGCTACAGTAGAGTAGATTAGTAGATATGGGAGCATGTTAAGCTGATAAGCCCTTTTCTCAATGCAACAAGAGTGCTCCATTCCTCCGCTCAACGAAAGGATGCATCTTATACAGGACAAAATACCCATAGTTTTTTGGCCAAAACTAAGGTATGCCTGCTGCAAAAATACTTGAAAAATGTATAGCTGATAGATCTGATACATGATTGAGGGTTTGTCGTGGAATCCATTAGAATATACCGCTGCAGATTCTATAGATACAGATATGAATGTCAGATAAAATACAATATAAAAATACATGTATACAGAATCTCAAAAAACATAGATGCAAATTCTTTGTGAATGCTGCAATTAAATTTTTTTTTGAAACTCTTATTAAATGCATTATAGACTATTAATGTGTAAATTCAAAACATAATATAAAGCTAAATCTGAACTCAATATAATACCTGGCTGCAGCTGCAATCCAGGACCTAATAAAAAGACCAGTATATATTAATAACTCATAAAAATGAGTACACTCTGTGAAGGCATCCGATACACACAAAATTTTTGGAAAAATTCTATTTACAGAAAGCCCCCAGTTCTTAACCACACTGATGGTAGCCTATAAAAGCCTACCAAGAGAACAACAGAATATTGCAAATTGAAGTCAATTCTTCAATCCTACTCCTTTCTCTCCTTAGCTATGGTTAACTTCTATTTCAAGGCCGTGGCTATGGCTTCTGTGCTTGTTGCTGTTATTTCTATCGATCTCTTTTCTTCTCAAACTTCTGCAGAGCTTCAAAGGTTTGAGCACTCGCTGAAGAATGTTGGGTCATTAAGCCTTTTGGTCATTGGAGATTGGGGGAGGAAAGGAGAATTTAACCAATCTCTAGTTGGATCTCAGGTATCATAATCATCCTTGTCACTATCAATTTCCCATTTGTGCTCTCATGAAAAGATTTTCAATTGAGATAATCAAATTCAAGTAATTTCATTTGAATTGGATATAGATGGGAAAAGTTGGCGAGAAGCTTGATATAGACTTTGTGATATCAACCGGGGATAATTTCTATGATAGTGGATTAACCGGTGTTGATGACAAAGCATTCGAAGAGTCATTTACCAACATATACACGGCTAGGAGCTTGCAAAAGCAATGGTACAGTGGTAAGTGTTCATATTCTTCATTTCTTTCTCTTTGTTTTACTTACAATTTGTTGATTTATGATTCTAATTGTGTGTCCTTATGTTGATTGTATTCAGTTTTGGGAAATCATGATTATAGGGGCGATGTACAAGCACAATTAAGCCCTGTCCTTCGTCAGATGGATCACCGGTGGTTTTGCATGAGATCCTTCATCGTGGATGCAGGTTTTTAACAAAAAAAAAAAAACTAATTAGACTCACTGATAAATTGCTTTTCTGGATAAATTATTGATTTATATACTTCTTCCATCAGAAATTGCAGAATTTTTCTTTGTGGATACAACTCCTTTTGTCAAATCATATTGGAACGAGCCATGGAAGAATAATGACTGGAGAGATGTGTCTCCTCGCCAGAATTACATCTCAAATCTCTTGAAGGTAAGAATATTAATATTCTGGTTATACCATTCATTCAATAAATAATATTGTTTGATATTGATAATTAGGATTTGGATATGGCATTGAGGGAGTCAACAGCAACATGGAAATTTGTCATTGGACACCATGCAATCAGAAGTGTTAGCATACATGGAGATACTGTTGAACTTGTAGATGAGCTTCTCCCTATTCTTAAGGTAAGTGTTAACCATCAATTCATTGAAGAATTGCTTTTATTACCTAATTAATCCTAATTATTATGAATATTACAGGCTAATGGTGTTGATTTATACATGAATGGCCATGACCATTGCCTTGAACATATTAGTAGCAGTGATAGGTAAGCTCTCAATGAAGTGATATATCCAGATATACAACAATTGTTATATGATTCATTAAAGTTGTTTGTGACAATTTCGGTTATGTTTTCTCAGTCCAATTCAGTATTTAACAAGCGGAGGTGGCTCAAAAGCGTGGAGGGGCGTTTATACGCCAAATTCGGATAAATTGCGGTTATTTTATGATGGCCAAGGTTTCATGTCTATAGAATTGACAAAAAAAGAAGTGAAAGTTGGGTTCTATGATATCTTTGGGCACCATTTGCATCAATGGGGCATGACAAAAGACTTAAGCCCTTCAATATAGGTGAAATGAATAAGAGGATATTGGTATTGGGGATTTTGTTGGTAGCAATTTGATGTAATTGCATCGTTCATTTGTTGGATGATGAGTTTATTACGTTTGACTATATGTATATTTGACTATTCGGTATTTACCTATCAGAATAAGCTAGATTCTGCCAGCTTTGTTTCCCTTGCATGTTGAGCTTGGACTTAGTTTCTAATATCTGAGAACTTTTTTTTTTTTTTTTGTAATTACAATTAAATGTTTTCAGTGCTTAATATGAACTGTTCCCCATAAGAAGCAACATCAACCCTTACCATTGAAACAACAGGAAGTTGTCTAAAGTAAGAGGAAAGAGGGGAACTTTTTTAAATAAATTATAAAAGTTCAGAAGACATCAATCAAGCCCAAAGAATAGAATAATAAAAGCCATCAGCAAGGGGTGGAGTCATTGAAAAACGAACACCAAAAATAACAATTCTGCACCCCAATATTGATACAAACCAACAAAAAAAGGACCACAAAATCTATCTAAGCCTCTAATGAGTACCTTCATTGATCAGATGCTTCCTGTTGAGTAAAATGAGGACTTGCAGTTAGATTAAACCGTTGGAGAAATTAGCAAGGCAGTCAATTATTGGTGATCCTTGTGATAGAAAATACTGCCCTCTTCCTTGCTTTTAACTGCTATCATGATCAGGACCAACATTATAGCCTGCAATCGAATTACCAAATAAAATTAAGGCACAGTGAAAATAAAAGACTTGCTTTCCCATCTATTGGAACCAATAATGATTAATACCGTCTCATAAATTAAAGTCCTTTCAATGTGATCATATAGGCAATCGCTTAAAACATTAGCATGAAATAATGCAAATAATAACAATAATAATGACAGAGGAAGAATTTTTCAGAAGAACCATCCTCACTGTGAAGAAAAATTTGAATTATCTTTCCCAATAATTTAATTTATAGAGAAGGGACTGACATATGATACACCAGTGACCAATAGTTTCTAGATACATCTAATTATTGTTAAATTCCTTCTTCAAAAGATCAAACTCTTCAGTTCTTCTTTGTCAATTTTTTCTTCATAGCGAGTTTAGTGTCTCAATGAAAGATGGTGAGTCTAGTTAGTACTGAAAATTTATACACATGTTAGTCACCGCACCAAAACAAGCAGTCTCAGCACTTGCAATTATTGCCCGAACTTGAGTCTATAATTTTCAAGTTCTTTACCCTTTTACTTCATATGTTATCCTAAACAATAGCCATTTCACTCATTTCATCAGTTATTCCACAGGTTCAAGTCCATGAGTTATTCCACAGATTCAAGTCCATGATAAAAATTATGATCCCATCCTCCTTATGCTAGCTTTGTCTTTACAAAGTATTAACATTAAAGACCAAAAAACTAATAGGAGTACAAAATCAGACACCTGAAGCCTCAACTGGAAAGTACCTCACAGTTTCTGGAAGAATCACTCAGGTCTGCCAATGGCTTTTACTGCATCCAAGATTTCTATATATCACACTTTTGTAGCTCAGATGGGTTCACAAAGAAAATACTCTGGTTGGATACCCAATATGGCAAAAGCACTATCAAATCTCTGTGTAATGACTTTACATACTCCTCCCACATTTCAATGGCAAGATCGAAGTCGTCCCAGCTAAAGGAATAATCTGACATTTCACATGTGTGACCCAAGACTCTCTTGACAATCTGGTGGTCACAAGGTAAATCCAATTTGGACACTCCCTTTTTCTCCGTAACAAATGGTTGCCTGGGTTTAATGTTACCTTCAGTTTTTCTTCTTGCCGCTGAAATTAGAGGGGCTTTCCAGTAGTAAAATTGTACCACCTATTGCAAAAAGATTATTCAATTAGAACATTTAAACTTTGATTGCAACAAAGTACTTTTAGTCTTAGAGCTTTAAAGAGTCAAATAAAAAAATCAGCTGTTCAATTGGTATTCAGATTCAGTCCAGATTCAATTGGAAAGTTTACTTATATGTGGAATAGTTCAAATAGCCTACGAGATTTAAGCTCAAGTTAATTTTTTCTCTAAAACTATTATTTTCAATAGTTTTCTCCAATGACAATGGTGCTTAATTGGGGAATTGATTCTAAAAGAGGAAAGTTTTAGCAAAGAAAAGTGCACATGATGGGTCCAGTTAGGTAATGGCAATTACTCATGTTCTCTTCGTTGTGAACAACAACGCTTCAATCTCAATGCAACTAAATGACATGTTTTCGGTTGCATTTTTCGTGTTCTTTGATGTGCATTTATTTGTGTATATGACACATGTGCATGCGCAAGGACCTTAGCTGTCTAGATGCAAACAAGATTATTCAATAATCAGATCAGTTGTCCAATATTCTCTTTTACAAAACTAAAAATCATACACTGAGAACAACCAAACTTCAAAAAAATATTGACTAGACATATAAGAGATGGTATACTATTATCATATACAGCAAAACCTGAAAAGATAATTGGTTTATCTCAAACGAGCTAATGGCTACCTGAAGAGCATGCAAACCATTAGCAAATTCCTTGTGAAATATTTCATCACCTCGACCCAGTCGTAATGGTTTGCTAAGAAGCTCCAGAGGGTCTGAAGATGAATCAGCCCCATTGCAAGATGAAAAAAGTTGAAAACCAAGGATGTTAAGTCTGGCATTACGAATGTCAAAACCAAATTGATCATGAGAGAACCAATACATATTGTCTGGTGGAGGGGAAGGGAAGCAAAACTTCAGTGTTTCAACCTCACAGTTAAGTAGTCTTTGAGACAGGAGGGATATCAGCTTGGCATCCTCATCATGCTCATTGTTACGGGTGAACCACAGAGTTAACGTAAGCCTTTCACCATCAAGTACCTGATTTCCCAAAGAGAAAGACACCTACTTCATAAATATAAAGCAACAGCTCCTTATTTTATCCCCAAAATAAAAGTTTGGATGCAATGGTATACACAAAGCAAAGGGTTAAAACAAGGTATAGTACAAGACAATCATGATCTAATTTGTATGTAGATTTTACCAGATCATTTGCCATGTAAAATTTACCTCATCCACAGAATGAATGTTGCGAATGTCTGCTGTGTACATCAAAACATCCTAAAGATATACAAGGAGGAAATTAGTTCCCTTCATCATATGTTTCTTACAAGCACATAGACTCATGGTAAAGGAGTAGAATTGCTTACTCCAGCAACAGGAGTAACAAAGGAGGGCCCCCCATCCTTAAAGCGGAAAAGTCCACCTTTGAAATGCTCTTCATGATTGTTCAAATAACAGACTGCCTTTATCAGGAGAAAGGAAGTTGTTAGAATAAACTATGCTACTTCTGTCTTAGAAAAAAAGGTATACAGTTTAATTCAATAGAGGTAAATCTTTACTTAAAAATAAATCTCTCTCTCTCACTTGTTACTTGACTTCTTAATTTTAAAATGAGATAATTTAAAATTTTGAAGATGAAGTATCAACATTGCTTCATATTTCCGTATTTTTGCCTATTAATAGGGCATTTAGGTTTTCCCCCCTGCTAGGATACTGTAACCTATTATGTTAGCTTGATCTACATTATTTACCCATGACACTATAATTTAAACTGTCAGGTCAACTGGTTCTTGATATACAGGCAGCTTTTAAGAAACCTTTGAAATCCTCAGGGTGGGTATTCCCCAGTTTACAGGAGGGAAGAAAGAAGCCTTGTCAGATAATGTGTTGATCCAAATGTCATAGGTAGGGTTCAAAAATGAGAATTACAAGACATAAATTTAACAAGGTTTTTGCATATATACACCTCAAAACTTCCATATTTGCAAAATTATCCCTCAAATCTCGGTATTTGCAAAATTGCCCCTCAAAACTAGCATATTAGGTCTTTCTACTGCTCCAGTTTGAGAATGTTGCTTTTAAACAAGGCAATGTCAAAACTTCCAATAATTTCCAATAGGTTTGCAACAATTTCCTATTTAAAAACTAAAATTGGTAAGTGAAAGAGGTAGGGAGAAAAAATCAATGTGAGAGGATTGGGGGCAATTTTTCAAATACCAATTTTTGAGGGTTAAGTTTGCAAACATGGAAGACTTGAGGGGATACATGCAAAAACCCCAACTTCTATATGTTTCAAAACACTATAAACATATAAGAAAACATAAGACTATAAAACAATCAAACTAACACAGTAACTTGGCTTAGGACCAAGTATGTGACTCTCGCACATATCGACTATAACTGAAAATTTAAAAACTGCCAAGGATAGGAGTTAAAATACTCTGGGGAAATAACAAAAAGAGTTATATGCACCGCAAAGTCTCTGTGTTCCAGATACGGTCTGTTGTCGTCACTGTGCCATCCAATGTATGCTCCTTTGCACCAACTATATACACAAAGATAAGAGTTACAACAAAAGGAATTCAATCAAAGAAGAAAAGGATTCATGTGCCTGCCCCAAAAGTTTGGAGGGCTATGTTGTGTTTGTTGTCGGATACATAAAACAAGCCTAACATACACCAAAAAAAAGTTTTTTTTTCCTTTTTCGAGAGCCACATCGGGTCAACGACTGTCTATGTATAACCTCGCCAACCGCATCACAACCTCAACACAAAACCCAAATAGAACAGATCAACTACTACATTTAAGAATCCCCATAAAAGCATAAAAAAATTTATCCAAAACATAACTAGATAGAATAGAATCCTTCTAAGATGAAGGAAATCGGAAACCAGAGACACCAACAACTCCTGCCTTAGCACCAACTCCTTATGACAAGAAAGTTGAGTTCCATCTTCAGAATCACCCAAAGCTACGGCTTTTGGCGTAAATAACCTCCAAATTTGGAACTTTGCTCTTTGCGTCTCAAGGGTAGTAGTAAAATGCATCACAAAATTGCAAATTTACGATAAACAAATCGAAATATAAAATAAATACAAGAGATTAAAACCTAAATTGCTCACCTAATGAGGCCAGTGAACTCGACAAAGAGCTCGAACTCGCAGCCAAAGAAGCCCTCGACCTTCTCCTTGATCCTATCTCTGATAGAAAGAAAGGGGAGGATCAGGTGACCGCAGTCGGTGGCGATGAGGTGAGAGAGAGTGGTGGAGAACACGTTAGGGCGGTAACCGACGGTGCTGCAGCTGCGGTGAATGAACTCCAGTTCCTGACCGCGGAGCACCGGATTCAACACAAGAGGATGGGGATTGAAAGAAACCCTAGGAGAGAGAGAAAAGTTTGGGGTACCTTGCAGACGTCGAGAGAGAGGAAGCGAGGGAGGAGGAGGCGCGGATGGTCGGCGGTTGCCATGGCGCTGCAGCTGCGATCGCATTTAGACTTTGAAAAGCTTTTCTTTTGTGAGAATTGAGAGGGGCTCCAAATACTCTCTTTTTTGCACTTTACTACCCCAGAGTTTAACCGCTATTACACCTTGATACCCCCGTGTGCTTTGTTAATACTTTCTGACGCCGCTGCATCATTTCCACTTTGTGATGTCTTGTGCGCGTTCGGCTAAGCATATATTATATTACTATCAATTATAATATATATATATATAAGTATATATTTATATAATATATATATTATATATATATATATTATATATTGATACTATATATATATATATATATATATATATATATACTTAGAGCCATCAAAGTGTTTTAAAAATATTTTAAGGTATCAAAGTGAAAATTGGGTAGAAGTTTGGGGGTATCAAAGTGTAATAATCCATAAAATCGTAACTCTCAACTCAACCCAACTTTTCACGGTATTAGAGCGTTCTAGGTTCAGTCTTACTAGCTAAGAATTCTACGCGGGTAATCCCGAGATTATTGATTGTAATTACACGGGTATTACCCGTGCAATTGTGAGGGTTGTCTTCTTGTGTGATAACATCATACATCAATATACTGGAATGTAATTAATCCTTTATGAAAAATTAAAAGAAAAGGCTTTGTGGGCCTATAGGCTTTGGCGCTACATGGCATGCTACGGAACAAAATTATGACTCTCAATTCTCACTACAACTTCTTTCGAATGTTCGGAGTAGTAGCATACAAATCCGCATCATTGAGGTATCACTACAAGTTCGAAGTTTTGTAGTTGGAGAACCAGTTACCTTGCTGGATTGCTGATGCTACAACATTCGTATTCATTTCTATAAAAAGGAGAAAAACAGTAACATAGGAAGAGCTCGTCTTCTCAAAGTCCATTACATAAGAAGAAATTTAATAGACAAGAATAAATCCTGAATATACTGCAGATTCCCAGAGTCTAACTAGTGCTGCTTCATTCTCACAGTCAAATAATAGCATTTCCAACCAAAGAACAACAAACAAGAATTCTCAATGAAAACCGAAACAAAATGAAATTTATAGGCCGACAATAGTGCACTACAACATTTCTTAGCAAAAGAAAGTACAACAACAAGTGTAGACCAGAATTTGTTTCTTCACAAACTACAACAGATACAGAAGATAAGGAAAAAAAGGCGAAGCGGTTTTCCCAGTTTCGCAAACTTAGAAGCATTTCCTATGCACGATCGATGGGCCAGATTCGTCGTACTCTGCCTTTGCAATCCACATCTGCAAGTTGAAGAATAAGATGATCGATAATTTTCAAAACGCCGTTTATATGATTGCATCAGATAATAAAGAACATGTTGCATCCAAAATGTGGTATAGCTAGATAAGGAAGAGCATGTTTTATCCAAAATATGGCGTAACTAATACTCATACATAACAACGCTCGTAAGATTCAGAATTTGAAAACTATGAACCATGTTTCGCCAAAAGTCTGCACTGAGCATAGGCAAAAGGCTACCATATTCATATTGGTGGGTCAAGCATAGGCAAAAGTCCATTTCATAAGTAACAACAAATAAACAAATAAATCTATGATGCTATTGACCATACGAACACAAACAAAAAACAAGGCATAGCAAACAACTATGCAATGCAACCGAACGCATCTGTGCAGTCGACAAATTATCTGAAAGGAACTTGAACTATTCGTGTAAACTCGTGAACTTTATAATGGTTTATGAATAGCCGAGTACCAAGAAAAAATTTACAACTTAGAATATTATAACTCCTGTATGCTTATGTATATGCAGTTCTCATAGCAAAATAAAACAAGAAGTTACAGCGTACCTGCTGGAATGTGCTGAGGGATGCCAAGATAGAGCCTCCGATCCAAACACTATACTTCCTCTCCGGAGGAGCCACCACCTTAATCTTCATACTGCTCGGAGCCAAAGCAGTGATCTCCTTGCTCATCCTATCAGCAATACCTGGAAACATAGTAGACCCACCACTAAGAACAATGTTACCATACAAATCCTTCCTAATATCCACATCACACTTCATGATGGAATTGTATGTGGTCTCATGAATTCCCGCAGCTTCCATTCCTATCATCGACGGCTGGAATAGTACTTCTGGGCACCGGAATCTCTCAGCACCAATGGTGATCACTTGTCCATCGGGGAGCTCATAACTCTTCTCAACAGAGGAACTGGTCTTGGATGTTTCTAGCTCTTGTTCGTAGTCGAGAGCGATGTAGGAGAGCTTTTCTTTCACGTCTCTTACAATTTCTCGCTCAGCAGTGGTGGTGAAAGAGTAGCCACGCTCTGTGAGGATCTTCATCAGGGCATCAGTGAGGTCACGGCCAGCCAAGTCCAGACGAAGGATTGCATGTGGAAGCGCATAACCTTCGTAGATGGGGACTGTATGGCTCACACCATCACCAGAGTCGAGGACAATACCTATGGTAATCGAGTGCCAAAAAGAATAGATTAAGTACATTATCACTTGGAAGGTAAAAGTTTCAAAAGAAATCTCAAAATATTACTAATAATGAGTCAAACCAAAGACCACAGTTAAGTTCCACCAAGTCAGAATTATATTTCCCCTTTAGGCTACAATTCTATGTACCCTTAGTTTTTCTACATGCTACATATCCTTCAATATTACATTAAATATCTTTGCTCATAAAACCAGAATTGGTTGGTGAAAACGTAGATAAAGTATGTAATAGGTTAATATTTGACCGCATGAAGTCATCAGAAAAGAAACATTATCCACAATCAGATGTTTCGCCAGCTAGGCATAGAGCATATTACAAAATTATGCATAGCATGATATGTGATGTAGTCTTGTAGAAGGTTTAGTTACCTGTGGTGCGACCACTGGCATAGAGAGACAGAACAGCCTGAATGGCAACATACATTGCAGGAGCGTTGAATGTTTCGAACATGATTTGAGTCATTTTCTCACGATTAGCTTTAGGGTTGAGGGGTGCCTCAGTAAGTAAAACCGGGTGTTCTTCAGGGGCCACACGAAGCTCATTGTAGAATGTGTGATGCCAAATCTTCTCCATATCATCCCAGTTGTTAACAATTCCATGCTCAATTGGGTATTTCAATGTCAAAATGCCTCTCTTAGACTGAGCTTCATCCCCGACATATGCATCTTTTTGTCCCATGCCAACCATCACACCAGTATGACGTGGAATCCAGCCTAGTAAATTATAAGAAATGGCACCAAAACATATGTTGCCATGGTTAATGCATTTGATATCCAAAATTAAATAACATACAAGAATTTGGCAACAGAATGAATAAACATTAATTTCACTGAGACCAAGGTCCTTGTATATATATGTACTATTGTTTCTAGTTATTATTTGAAAACTTCACCAATATTGTGAAAGTTTTAGAGCCATGCCATGAACCAAGAAATCCATTTGAAAGCTTACGAATAATTTGGACAGAAAACTATGAGATAGAAAAGAATTTATTTATACCTTGACCATTCCAGTCCCATTGTCGCAAACAAGAGGCTGAATATCCTCAGCATCTGCCATCTTCTATCTGCCCCAAAAAAAAGAACATTTCAGATTAGAAGATAAAATTATATAAAACTAAGGAAGGGGACAAAAGGGAACAGCTCAGTATGCCACACACAAAAAACCAGAGGTGAAGGTAGAAATAAATTATCTTTTTTTTTCTTAATCACAAAGGAAAGACTTGTACTCGTTTGATGCCACACATAAAACTTTTTAGATATTACTCGATCCACAACCAAAAAAGGAAAAATATATAATATAGTAAGACTAACAAAATAATAATTACAATACTAGTCTGTAATACTGTTCGTAAAGAATATGCATCAACCGAGGAGAAATCTGAAATTACATTTCAAATTAGGTGTTTAACTCAAAAGATATGTTAATAAAGTCAAAAGGGGAAAAAAAGTTCAACAAAATAAAACATCTTTCCATGTAAATAGAATTGCACAATTGTGCCGTCGCTATTTTAGCTTAGAAGTTTGTCTGTGATGTAACCAGTACTATAAATGATTGGAAAAAAATCCTATCAGTGATAAATAGATAGACAGGATTCAGGAACATGGCTGAAACCCTTAGATCGAAAAAATAAAGCTATCAAGCTCAAGTTAATATAATATACTACCTAGTTTTATTCATTAACAATAGTAAAAAATCATGTTCTGAGCCTTTCAATCAACTCTTAAAGCCTATGAGCTGAAAGATAAACTAAATGAATGACCTCAAGCATTTCCGATTATGTTCATAATATGAGAAGCAACATCTATACATACAATGACCATCATAGTATTAAGGGTTAGCTGCAGATAGACCCCTTCGTATCATGGTGATGTAGCCACTTATACCCTTGAAACATTTTAATTAGCACTTAAACACTCTGAAAAGACGACATTACTGTCTTCCCCTCAATTTAGAGGGAAATATAGTCACTTTTTCAGTTAAATTAAAGTTACTTTATCAATCTCTTGCTTCGCAAGTGACATCTCAACTACCAAGCGTGTAAGTGCTAATAGAATAGTTTAGGGGTAAAAGTGGCTAAAATTAACATATTAATATAAAATGATATCATTACCGAAGAATTTTCACAACATATTATGCTATTTTATTTAGTGGAAAAAATCCAGAAATTTCTGCTCTTGTGATAGAAAAATTCATATATGGAAAAAATAATCTCTGCCACTAAAGACCTTAGGGGGTGTTTGGTCGCACAATTTTATAGAAAAATTTTCTTAAAATATCTGACAATGACAATTTTGTAATTAAAAATTTTCTACAGGTTTCCGTAAACTGTGTTTGGTTCAAAAAGAATTAACAGAAATGTTTTCTGTAAAGTACAAAAAAGTACCAAAATTTACATAAATCAATTTCCCCTCAAAATGGGCGAAAATCACCTAGAAATCTGACACTGTATTGACACTTTTCTATAAAGTTGATACTTTTCTATAAATTTAGGGGGTGTTTGGTTCAATTTCTATAAATTATAAGAAATCTTGCTATTTTCTATAAAGTTATGGACAATTTTCTTATTTTGAACCAGACAAGCAAAATAAAAAAACAAGAAAATTGATATTTTTTTACTTCTCAAAATTTTTCCTATACTTTTTTTAAGAAATACAAGAAAATCATATTTTGAGTGGAAAATATTTCCTATAATTTGTAGAAATTGAACCAACCACCCCCTTAGGGGCTGTTTGGTTTTAACCAAAAAGAAAAGGAACTAGGAGAGGTTTCCTCCCATTTTCCCATAAAAACCCATGAAATGGGTTTCCTAGAATTGAGATCACATCAACCAAGAAGAGCTTGACACATGAAACTATTTCTTGGTTTCAAGAAGTGAAATGAAACTATTGTAGGAAAAAATTTTGACGTGGACACCACATTTTTGAGATTTCCACCTTTTCCATAAAAAAAATGGAGCAATCAACATATTCTTTTATTAGTAGAAGGAGAAAAAGAGAGAAAAAAGTTTGAATATGAATAACATCTTAATGTACCTAAATTTTAAAGAAATAACTAACAATGTGTTGCATGATATAAAAAAAAAACATGAGCATATTTTTCAATGGCATTTCCACGAATTCTAATTAACACGTGCAACCGATCTACTAGCTAAAAGAACAAAATGTAGGTAAAGATCGAAGACGGGAAACGAAAAGATTGTTGAGATCGAGATAATTACCGATCGAGAATGAGGAATTAATGGATAATTTTTCGAAATCGTAGAGTTTGGGATTTCTCTCTCTCTCTTATTATTATTTTTTTTATCGAGGGGAAAAAAAGCAAAATAAAAGGAAGGGGAATGGGAATTTAGGAGGTTATAAATGAGGGAGGAGCGGGCCTCAAAGCGTTCGGATCCCCGCCTCGCTCGCCGCCGAACTGGGAGTTGGACCTAGTTTTATGGGCCCCACTTTCTACCCCCGTCGTGTGCTTCGTGGGCTCCACGTTTATGCTCTTATTAACTACCCTTTTCTCCTCGAAAAATGATACATGCACACACTCGGTTACACCTTCCGCCACACCCCCCTCTTGCTATAGCGCACGAGGCTACACTTGAGATTGTTTTTTTAAATCTCAAGTGTAGCTGCGTGCACTGTAGCTAGAGGGGGATGTGGCCGGAGGTGTGTCCAATGGTGTGCCGGTAGCGCCTCCCTTTCTCCCCGGAACCTTGTTAAATTTGGTTGATGAATAGCTCAGGAGTTGAACAACTTTTTCATGACATTAGTTGGTCAAACTTAGGAATTTGAATTTATTTCTTTCGTTTCAATTTGAATTGTATTGATTGACTTTGAAAAGTAAAGTCAACAAGATTTTAAGACACTATAGTCATTCTGTAGACGAGAGACGAATGTCTCTTTTGGTACGCGAGAATGTGATGGAATGAAATGGTCATTCTCACTTCACATTCATTCCTATCAAATACACCATCTTTTTTGAAGTTGGAATGCTCATTCTCACTTCTCATCAATTCATACTTTATGTGCGAATGAGCATTCCTAATGAAATGATAGGGAATGTGCATTCTCACTTAAATGAGAATCAATAAAATATATAATTTTAAAATATATTTATTCTCACTTCATTTTATAAATTACACTCAAATGTATGAATGAGAATGACTATTCCATTCTCACATTAATTCCATTTCATTCCTTATTCCATTCTATTCTCATTTGAGTCCATTCTCACGTACCAAACGAGACGTAATGTCAACAAATGATTGGAATTCATGCAGGAAGTTCTAAGCTCTCCAAATATCATGTAGGGTGTAGTTTCAATTTTTATCGATGCCATTGCACTCTAGAAAAGTAAAAAAAAATACTTGGTTCAATCTGGGGTCGGATTGTTCTTGGTTCTACGGATTGGCACATGCGCGCGCACTTCGGAGATTTTCTGTGTAAAATTATCCTTGACTTCTAAAACTATACTAAATCTTTTTTAATTGTTGACAAATCTCATGAACCATGTTAATGTGATTGTTGCGTCTCCTTGTCAAACAAATATATATATTTTTATTCAAATTTTCATAACAATGTTTAATTTTCTTGTGTATCAAACCTATTACTCGATTCTAATCTCTCTTAATTATTTTATTATACGCTCAAACCGGTTTAAATAGTTGATAGAACTTAAGCCCAACCTCAATAAAAAGTACTTATTGGTCTAAATTTGTGCCCTGATCAAGTTTTCACTCGTGGCTCGATCAATAAAAAAACTCATTCATTAAAAAAAATATAAATGTATACTAGATCACGGGCATGTGCATTACGCGTGTGCAAAAAAACCAATTTATTGAATGACATTCTTTTTATAATGGCATTCTTTTGCGTGTAGCTTGAAGAAATAATTGCTTAAATTTTTATACGTTTGTTCGTGGAAATTAATTCAATGAAAGGAGCAAAGTTTTATTTAACAGATTCGATAGAATATATGTATATATATTTTTTATTTTTGAGTTGAATAGTGCAGAGATCTGATTTTTTTTCTTATATATAACCCACCTTCAATAATTTACCATTCGAGTCATATTTTATAGCTATAATCCTTCTTAAATTTAGTTCTGATCGATTCATTTTTTTATTTGTACATTGATTTGATTAATTAAGCTTTATATAATTAAATAGACTTTTGTTTATGAAAAAATTATTGACTTTATCTATGTTTGTGGAAAAATATTGATTAAAATGTTCTACCAAAAAACTAAGAGAAAAAAAATTCAATTGTATAGCCTTTATCTATGTTTATGGTAAAATATGGATATAATGTTCTAGAAATAATAAAGACAAACGATTTTTTTCTTGTGAAGTACGTCTTTACCCTTTCAACCATAGTAAGAAAGAGGCATGTCCACCACTCCTCCATTTTTTCGGATTGCCCTCACTTGGATCATTATATAATAGTATAGATATACATTCCGAACACTCCTATTTAGGTATACTAGTTCTTGTGCATGTGCAATTGCACGTGATTAAAATATCAAAATTATTATTATTTTTATTTATTTTCTTATTATAAAATAAGACAGATTCATTTTGAGCTAAAATCTATAAATATGGATTATTACATTTCCCATAAATTTTATTTAAACATTTAAAAAACTATGAAATAGATTGTGCATAAAACTGGGATCAATATACTTTTATATAATTGCATACACAATATTTATTTTTAAAATTATATCAAACTTCATGTAAAGTATTTGTTTATCGGATCAAATCATCGATCTCCAATTTGTTTATCTTAGTCATTAATTGTAATGTTAAGTTTGAAAAAATAGAATAATATGTTGCTGATGTGTTAATAAATATATAATCAAATACTTAATATTAAGATGATTTGTATAAGCTCAACATAAAGTGCATACATTTTACAAGACTATAAGACATCTTAATTATTGATAGACTTAAATAAAAAAATAAATACCAAAGGCATACATTTTACAAGACTATAAGACATCTTAATTATTGATAGACTTAAATAAAAAAATAAATACCAAAGATTAATGATAACTCTAGTATAATTTTATCTTAATTATTGATAGACTTAAATAAAAAAATAAATACCAAAGATTAATGATAACTCTAGTATAATTTTATATGACAAAATCATTCACATAAGCATATTAAAAATTTTGCATGAAAATGACTTCTAAAGTTCCTAATTTTACTCAAAAATTTAAGTTTTTCTATAAATATTAAAAAAAATATTATCTTCTATTGCTTCTTTTTCATATTTAGTTGACTTGATATCAATCCTTCTCCACATTTATCTTTTTCCTGGGCAAATTTACTGTAGTGTCTTCATTGTCTACATTAATTGTGATATCATATTGGTATATAATAGAGAGCAAAAGACAAGACAAGTGTCCAGAAATATATTAGGATATACTTTGCTCAATCAAATTATATTATTACTTATAACTGATATATGATGCGGCATAAACATGTACCAAAAAGGTTGCAAGTGCACAACCGTGTCAAGTTATAGTATTTAAGATATCGATCCCACGAGGAAGGTATTTTGTAGGAGAAAATATAAAATCGGTTCTTATGTTGTGTGCGTGAGAAATAAGATTGATGAGTGAATGTGATTGTGAAGAGATTAAGATAGTGAAAATGGTGTGTAAATAGGTGCAAGTGTAAGTGAGAGTGGATTTGAAAAAGAATGAGTATGATCAATAAGGTGAGAAGGAAAAAATGAATAAAATCAAGAAACAAATAAAAAATCAAGAATGAAGAACAAAATTCTAGAATAAAAGAAAATACAAGAAATTAAAGATAGTGATAGATATGGATAATCTAAAATTGAACCCACTTCTTAGAAAAGGGTGATTCCCTAGAGGGTTCTAGCCTAAAGGTGAATCAAACAAAATAAAAATAAAAAAAAAGAAAAACTAAACCCAAGAGGGTTCTAGCCTCAAGGTGAATAGTGTAAGAAATTAAAATCTAACTACAAAATAAATTGCAAAATCTAAACTACAAAATAAAATTGTAAGAATTAAATGCACGAAAATAAATCTACTCTATAAGCATAAAATAAATCTAAGGCAAGAGGGTTCTAGCCTCTTGGCTATTTAACAAGAAAATAAAATCTAACTACAAGCATAGAAATAAATCTAAACTAATAAGCAATAAAAGAGAAAAAGAAAAGAAATGCAAACCTTCAAATAATTCTCCATCTTCATCTTCATCTTCATCATCCAACAAAGAGAAGAAGAGAAAAATTTAAAGTGGTGAAAAAATTATTATTATTAATTGCAACAAAAAAGTTATAATTTTGGAAGGCATTCTCAATTAAGAGTAGCCCTCCTCTCCAAAAGGAGTTACAAAAATTTTTACCCCCTTAACCCCTCACTCTCTACCCCTATTTATAGTAATCTTCAATGAATATGAGCCATTGGATTTGTCTTGAGCCCCAAGCAACAATCTCCACCTTTGAATTTGCTTTTTGTTCTTCTTTAGCCCATATGATTCATTTATTTTTCAAAAAGAAAATAAAAATCCAGCCCATTGTAAAATGCCCGGCCCAATTCTCTATTAAATGATCTGCAGCAGCCCAATGAAGTCCGGTCCATGAAGCTTGTGATTAAAATTCAATAGCAGGTCATTAAATGATCTGCAGCAGCCCAATGAAGTCCGGTCCATGAAGCTTGTGATTAAAATTCAATAGCAGGTTCGGTTATGAGATTTGATTGCAAAATCTCCAAGTTGCAGCACACATCCGGCCCACCTCATCATGTTATTTTTTTTCTTTTTTGTGATTATCAAACTGCAGCACATAGGTCCGGCCACAAGCATTTGATTTCGTTTGATTTTTGAAGTCCAGCAATCAATGATGAAATTCCAAGGCCCAAGCATTTGATTTCGGCCCAATGAGCAAGCATTTGATTTCGGCCCATCACACTCCATTCATGCAGCAACAGGTCCGGTCCTTGGAGTTGATCTGCAGCAAAGAAAATTAAAAAACAAAGTCCGGTTTCATTTGATTAAATGCAGCAAGGTCCACATCCATTTGATTAAAATCAACACCTGCAAAGAAAGAAAAACCGGCCCATTCATTTCTCAAGCAAGGACAGCTTTATTTCTTTTAGTTCCAGTTCATTTTTAGGCCTAAGTCCCCAAATTTTGGTAATCACATTTGGGCCTAAGTCTCCAAATTAGAAGCGTGAAGAAAGAAAGAAAATTCAGTTGCATTAATTTGATGATAACCGGCTCATTCATTTTTCCCTTGAATTCCCACATTTTGGTATATTTATATTTATTCATTTCTTTCATTTAATCGATGGGTTTTTGTATTTTGGTATATTTATATTTATTCATTTCTTTCATTTAATCGATGGGTTTTTGTTGAGAGATGAGAGTTTGAGATTTATTCTTCATTAACCTGTAATTAAAAGATAAAAACAATTATTAGTGATATATTTATTCATATAAAATAGATAATGAGGGTATAAAATTATAATAAAATATGATTATCAATATACATCAGAGACAAAATGTGTTGACAATCTTAAACTAAAAAACAAACTATATGAGCCCTCTAACATAATTTTTTTAATGCAAACAACCTTCAAGATTAATTTTAAAAATCTCTTGGAGCTAAAAATAAATAACTGACATTTTTGCAGTGGAAACTAAGAGAACGTAGTACATTCTTAAGAATTATTAATCTTTATTTAATTTGTTTATAATGACAGGATCACATTATTAATTAACTATAAGCCCTTGTGCGTTAGTCACGTGGAGGACTCAGGTGAGTCCTCGTCATAATGAATGTTATATACTTTAAGTACACAGGAAAAATGAGAGTTGATCAATAGTGTAATTGGTGAGAGTAAAACTCTAGAAGCTTATTTTGGATATGTGGATATATTATAGATGGAGATGAAGAAGGGTGGTTTTGAAAATAGTGGGTGTGTAGGAGTAATTAATATGATTTTTGTTTGTATGGTTTTCTTTATTCATTTTCAAAATATATGTGGTCCTGTGGAGATATATATATATATATACTAGTTGGTTTGCACGTGCAATGCACGTGATAATTTTTTTATTATTTCTTTTAAAATTTTAATTTTATTTAGGCAAATATTTGGTATAAAATTATTGAATGTAAACAATGGATCAAACATATAGGCAAAATCTAAAAATTCACAACATTTGAACAATGATATTATATTTAGGGATTGATTGAGTGATAGTACACTGGTTGCATTTATAATGTGATCGATCAATCAAATATTGTCACAATAATATGCCTAAAAGTAATGTTTGACGATGTGGATGCAAATCCAAGCTCATGACATTAGAAACTTGACTAAACCTTTGCAATACCTAATGTGTGAGTTCATATATTCACCTATGAAAATTTCACAATCCCATATAAAATCCAAAACACTCATTTAGGATTCAACAATCACAACCTCCAAACACACCCTTTCCATAATCCAAAGTTAGTGCAGTACTACTTTTTAATTATTCAAAGCATACATTAAAGATGTCACATATATAAACTAATACCTGAAACATTAAACATCATACCTGTTATTTTCAAACCCATAAGCCAAAGATGCAGCGGTAGGTTCATTAATAATGTGAAGGGCTTCTAAACCGGCAATGCGTCCAGCATCCTATGTTCCTATCCTGTGGGAGTCATTGAAGTATGCAGGAACTGTAACCACTACTTTTGTAACATTGTCATTTAAAAAATTAATTAGATGCATCATCCACAAGCTTCCTCAAACCCTAAGAAAAGGGGGGAAATGTAGACAACAAAGAATCAGTCACCAGACATGCTGTCCAGATCAATTGACATAATATTCATAAACCAAAATAAAAAAAATTAATTATGGAAAATTGACGTGACAAAGAAGGGTTAAAATAAAAATTAATTAAACCTGCAGGCTAATCCTTGATACATGAAGTTATAAATGATTTAACACCGATGAGACTGTTTGTTTTAAGATTAACATACATGTTTGCCAAAAGGCATATTTTGTGCAAATAGACTATATTGGATAGGTACAAAGATAGAGCCTTAATTTTCCAAATGATCCATATTGAAGTGGCAGAAACATACAAGGGCTGATATTTTTTCATCAAACTTTTTACATAAACATGTTAATGATTGTAGAATGTAAATTGGGTATTTTCAACAAGGGCAACTCCATCTCACTAGTTGTCAACCGATAGCTTCTTGGAAATCTAAAGTAGCACTTTCAGCTCGCTAGTTTCTCCAAAACTTTGTTATAAAACTTCTCTTGTTGTAATTCTGATATGCTGGTTTATAGAAAATATAATCTAGTAGGTAAAAGAATACCTATTTCACCTGAGAAGACTATTTGCATTTGCATCTAATAAAAAATGCATATTCCAAATACCATTCTCAAACATAAAGTGCCAATTATTCTTAAAACCCACATTCATACACTTGAAACATCAACAAAATATTACCAATCAGAAGTAACATGATAACATGCTATAAAAAATTACAGATGCAATTTTTGTTTAAGAATGACAATAATAAACACACCAAAGGGATAGAAATTAACTGCGCCGAGATCTCCTCAGCCGCAAACAGCTTCCTGATGGCTGGGCACTCCAGGTTCACATTCCCATTATCATCCTTCACAACCCTATAACTCACTTTGCTTCGACTTATCATCAACCTCCACCATCTTCCTCCCAATAAACTTCTTCACCATCTTCCTCCTAATAAACTTCTTCACCAAGAAGAAAGTGTTCTCAGGGTTAACCACCGACTGCCTCTTTGCAATAACATCTATATTCTTATTATTAAAAAAATTAACCAACAAAATTAATACACGCGCAACCTGTTATCTATGACTAAATCTATGACTAAATCTCAGCGGACACAAAACATACACAAAAGATTTACAAAAGCAACTTAAAGACAACAAGAAACAAAAAATTATAAGAAGTGGAATTGAAAAAATTGCAAGACAAAAAAATGAACCTCTTTCTCTTCCTTGCATTTTTCTTTTTTTTTTTATTTTTCTAAAAACTTCTATCTAACACACTTCATGCGTGTAGATCCAACTATATTTTGGATGCTTAAGTTTCAAACTTCATTGTACATGCATAAGCAAGAACACACTGTGATTCAAGTAATGCAATACCACGATGAGTAGCTTTCGAAAAAATAGAAAAGAAATACATAGCAAAGGGATTCTTTTTCATTTAATAGTCAACCTTTTAGATGATCAATATCTATCAATGAGATCCTTTCTGACCAATATCCCAATAACAACCAAAATTTTGAAGCAAAATGATGACGTAGAGAAACATCGCATGCATATCATGAGGTTTGTCTCCTGACAGCAAATACTTTCAATTGCATATTAACAAGTCAGTATGCAATGTTTTGCAACAGCTTAATGAACAAATATGTCATATTATATGTGTATCCTAGATTATTCATAACATATACCTAAAATACAAAGTGATGAAACATGAACTGATTTAGAGACCTTCTAGATCTCTAAATTAGAAAAATATCAATTGCCATAAAAACTAATTGTAGTGCAAGAAAATAAATTAAATTCTAATGCATAGAACCTAAATGCCTTCAGATTGGTGCTAGTCTTAATCCCAAAATGCAATAAATCCATTGATGAATTGCGGGTTTTTGAGAAAGCATCAGAAATAAAGGTATTCACATATCAAAGTATCATACCTAATTTTATATGTGGATCCTTAATGGGGATGCATGCGAAAATTTCAGAAGGGAATTCATTCACATATTCAAATATCAGAATGGAATTTCAGAATGGAATTCATTCACATATTCAAATATCATACACAATTTAATTTATTTAAAATCTAAGAACATTCACATATAGTCTCATCGTTTATCAGCCAACACTACTAATTCATTAATTTATCATGATTCAAGAATAAATTATGATTTTGATTTTAACTAATAGGCTCATCATTTGTCTAAAAAAATAACGTTAGACACAACATCAATGTTCATTTGAACTGTATCCCCACATCACATAATATCTCAATACCTTTCAACTAACTATCATGAAAATCTATAAAGAAATAAGCTGCTGAAAATTTAAGGGGTATTGCGCAGGGACCAAGGCAGGGGCATGTATGTACCCCTGCTTATATGTATATGGGTTTGTGTCGGTATTTTATAATCATGTGCGAGTGCGCGTGCATGAGTGTTTATATATATGTGTATATATGAGTGTGTGCTTGTGTATGTGTTCATTGGTGTACGTTGGTATATGTAATTGTGTGCATCGTGCGTGTTTATAATATATTTTCTCTTTTGTCTGTATGTAATGTGTATGTCTATTTTCTCATATGTGTATGTGTGTGTTTGTATGTCTGTATGTGTGTAAATGTATCTGTGTGTGCACGTATGTGTTTATATGTATGTAAGTATGCGGATATGAATATGTGTATGTGTGTGTTCATGCAACTTTATATGTATATACGTGTAAAGGCATTTGTATCTAGGTATGTTCTTGAGGTTGTGCATAGGTAAGTGGGTGTGCATGTATGCGCATGTGTCCATTTTAATTCGTACACATATTTTTTTATGTATGAATCATATGTATATATACATACATATATGCATGTGTGCCGTGAGTATATGTATGTGTTCATATATACATAAACCTTACAAAAGTTCATATTTATTATCATAATCATGTCAGATATTGTAATCAAAATAACACAAATAGAGCTGGGTGAAAATTATAGGATGATTGTGCAGTGTATAAAGGGAAGACTTGAGCAAGCTACAAGCTTCTAAATGCCCTTTTCTATAACCTATGATTGTGCAGTGTATAAAGGGAAGACTTGAGCAAGCTACAAGCTTCTAAATGCCCTTTTCTATAACCTCTGCAATTTATCAAAATCCAACAGTAAATTGTCTCGTTGTAGCTTCAAGCATTGAATATTATAATGAGTTTAGATTGTGCCATTATACAGTTATTATGCTCTCAGTTTACTGTATCTTATAAAACATAATAAAATATATACATTTTTTGTTTCCAAAGCTCAAAACAAGTAGGCAGTTAGTCTGACTATACAAGTATCTGTTCGAATTCCTAAGTTAGTATTTATTTGAATTTTCATATTTAAACTCTCATTCAAGTTCACTTTCCATAACATTTACTTTAATCATTTATAAAACTTAAATTACTTCAACAGAATATCCCTAATATATTCTTTATTAGTTAAGTTACGAATAAATGTTAGGGGAACAAAACAATTTGGAGGACAAATAAGCAATTGTAATGATTACCGGGGGGGATCTAAAAATACATATAAAATACCCTAGGAAAAATTACAGATTTAGTAATTCAAATTTCACATTGATTCCAGACTACATGTATTCTATTTGGAGTATATTCTTCATCTCTGCCCATCCACTTACCAGGTACGTGCTTATTGTAATGAATTACAATAATCGGCCTTGCGGGGTGGGGGTGGATGGGTGGGTGACGGGGGTTGGATGTTGGGGGAGAGAGAGAACTAAGGATAGTAGTGGTCAACTTGTTCATTTATATGTGTATATATATGTACACACACACATGTATATACATATATAGGTATGAGATATTGAGTGTGAGCAGATAAAAATTACAAATACATAAGATTAGGATAGATGTTTGAATTTTATAAACCACTAATATTAGGATTTGGATTTTCTTTCAACTTTATGTTCAAATGAAAGGATTGATGTTTGAATTTTTGAAGTTGTAGATTAATATAAATATTAGGACGTTTAGTTCATATGACCCTTCTAATAGGAAAATAATGACATCTTTTCTTGAGATATTTAGTTTAAAACAAACGAAGCGTGATCAAAGCCAAAGGTTATCTCACCTAAACTAATAATCCTCTTGCTAATGGCTAATGCCCTTGATATTTTCAGATCCGTAACTCAACAAAAAATCTAAAAAAAATTCCTGCGATTCCCGAAATCCCTTTTATCTTATGGTGCAAATAACAAATAAATAACTAAAATTTATGGCATTACATGGACAATGTGAGATCAGATATTGTTTCCGAAACATTGTTAACAACATTAGAAGAAATTAATGCATACAACAAAAACACAATTCACATAGTTTGAATTGAGACACCCCTTCATGATATACAGATACATAGTCAAAGGTATTATGGCAGCTATCCATGATAAATTCATTGAGACACCCCTTCATGATATACAGATACATAGTCAAAGGTATTATGGCAGCTATCCATGATAAATTCATGCTCCTAAAAATTCTATCAAAATGAAGGCAGCTTCTTGCTCATAAGTTCCCTCAAAGTTACCTTTAAAACTTATTTGTAACCCAAAAACCTAAAATTCTAAAAATAAGTAATTTCATATATCCCTAAAACCCCTTATTGTCTCTTGCTAAATAATGAATTCACAATTTAAGAAAGGAGATGCAAAATTGGAGCACCACGCTGAGTAATAACTCAGTTACTGAAATTATGTAAACATAGGAAATGTCCCTCACATTAGAAAATTTATGTTGTTAATTAGAAAGGGGAAATATGTAGTAAAATTACCTTGATAGATGAGTTTTCCAACCAATGTGAAATCCCTAAACCTAGCACTACATCAAAATTAAAAAAGAGTGGGAAATTAAAATTATGACATATATCCAGAACTAACTGCAATGTGTAATCCAATAACTACATAAGAAATAAGGAAATTAAAATTATGACATATATCCAGAACTAACTGCAATGTGTAATCCAATAACTACATAAGAAATAAGGGAAAAAATTAATAAATAAGAAAAAAAATTAAAACAATAAATTCAATACTTACAATCAAGAAAAGCACTTCCTTTGTTCCATCAAATCTGAGCCAACATGCAATTTATAGAACCACTAAACACTCTCAACTTGATACTTTCAGTTGAGAAAGATGGAGAATTAAAAAGTCATAGCAATCAGTAGCAATCATATTGATCTAGTAATGTTTTGAAGGATCTAAGGGAAGTTGGAACATGAGAGAGTGGGGGAGGGAATAAACTTAGTTGGAGTTGCAAAGTGGGGGAGTTGATCGGTGTAATGAGTTTTCACTTTTATAGAGAGACACAAAAAGGGTAGAGATCATTATTAGTTACCAAATATTTCAGCTATGACAACAGTGGAATCCTAAAGATTGCAGAAAAGAATCATAATTTTTTTATTAAATTACTCAAGTAACATATACCAAAAACAAAACTACATCACAAATAGTCACTTACAGAATTAGGGTATCATATCTTTCAACAACATGTGTGAAAAGTATTGATATTGAACTACTGGCATCAATCCATTCTATCAAAATGAAGGCAATTTCTTGCTCATAAGTTTCCTCAAAGTTATCTTTAAAGCTTATTTGTAATCCAAACACCTAAAGTTCTAAAAATCAATAACTTCATACATCCCTAAAACCCCTTACTGTCATTTGCTAAATAACATATTCACAAACTAATAACCCAGCTATTGAAATTATGTAAACATAGGAGATGCTCTTCACATTAGGAAATTTTATTTTATTAATTAGAAAAAAATAGGGAGTAAAATTACCTTGATAGATGGGTTTTCCAACTAACTTGAAATCGCTAAACCCCCAAGCACTACATCAATCAATCAAAATTAAAAAAGAGGGGAAATAAAAATTATGACACATATCTAGAACTAACTGCGCGCAATGCGTAGTCCAAAAACTACATAAGAAATAAGAAAAAACAAATTAATAAATAAGAAAAAAATTAAAACAATAAATTCAATACTTACAATCAAGAAAAGCACTTCCTTTGTTCCATCAAATCTGAGCCAGCATGCAATTTACAGAACCACTAAACACTCTAAACTTGATACCTTCCGTTGAGAAAGATGGAGAATTAAAAAGTTGTAGCAATGAGTAGCAATTATATTGATCTAGTAACATTTTGAGGGATCTCAGGGAAGTGGGAACATGAGAGAGTGGGGAGGGATTAGCTGGAGTTGCGAAGTGGGGGAGTTGATCGGTCTAATGAGTTTTCACTTTTACAGAGAGCCAAAAAAAGGTAGAGATTTAATTAAAACAATTGTTAGTGACTAGAAGTATTGAGTTATTTAATTATTAGTTTTAAATTTTTAATAAACAATTGTTATATTTATGATAGATGAAGGGTATTTTAGGATAGAAAAAGTTTTTCTAGTACTCACTCTTTTAAAGGAGAATGATGATATGTATAGCATCACTACAATATTTTTATTTTGTGGAAGAATTTGGGTATAAAAAAAGATAAATTATCTAATCGGTTAAAGTAGGATTATATAAGTTAAGCCTATACATGAAATTTATTTTAACCAACACATATATGTAAATATTACAATTTGTGTTGAGATCTAAGATATGTGTGAGATTCTCTTTGACTTTTATACAAATAGTATCTATTTAAATAATAATAGTATAATTAAACTATGTGATTTGGAAAAAAGATCAAATATACAGTACACATTAATTGCTTTAAAATAATCTAATCTAATCTAATAAGAAGAAAATAGATTAAAGTGATGTGAAAATTATTACAATTTCATAATCATAAATTTTAAACAATATAATCTAATCTAATAAGAAAATAATAATAAAGGCATATATCTGTTGAAAGAGATAAAAGTGCTATAAAAATTATTATAATTTATGATCTAAAAAATTAAACATACAATATAATTAATTACTTTAAAATAATCTAATTTAATCTTATAAGAAGAAAATAGATGAAAGTGCTATGAAAATTGTTGCTATTTCTTTATATGAAAAAAATTAAATATACAATATAATAAATTGCTTTAAAACAATCTAATGCAATATAATAAGAATAAAATAACAAATGTGCATACCTATAGAAGAAGATGAAAGTGTTATGAAAATTGTTGTAATTTCTTGGTTTATATATATTGGTACGTGATGTTGCATGTGAGATCATAACAATTATAAATAGAGTTCTATTTAAATAATAATAGTATAATTAACCTTTAAAACTAATTATACAGTACCGTGAACTACTTGAATTTTAATCAGTGAGAGATCGCCACGCTGTGTCCTCAGGTCGCAACAGTTTGTTTTAATTTTTCCTTTTTATGATTTTAAGAATGACTTTTGTCTTTTTAACTTGTTTGGTGAATTTTGCAAATATCATGTCTACATTATATACATTTGTAGGTCTGCGCTGATCCTGGGTCAACCTTTGGGGTAAACATTATTTGTCTCGTTAATTTATTTAATTTTTACATATACACCCTTTGTCTTGTAAACATTTATAAATTTGGCATTTAATAATTTTATTCATGTCTACATTTCAATTTAAACTATATCCTTATCTTCGTACTATGTATATCCAATAAGAATTAATCATTTTATCAACTTACTTTTACTTAATGGATTAGTATTTGAATTCTAAGGGTATTTTTTTCTACAAAAAGATTTTTCTGAACTCGTGCTTTTAAAGGGAGTATGATATGAAGTATGAATTTTAGTCTGTGAGAGATCGCCATATTGTGTCCTCAGGTCGTAACTGTTTGTTTTAATTTTTCTTTTCTTTATAATTTTGAGAATCACTTTTGTCTTTTTAATTTGTTTGATGGGTTTTGCAAATATCCCTTCTGCATTACTCCTCAGGTCACAACTGTTTATTTTAATTTTTCTTTTTTATAATTTTGAGAATCACTTTTGTCTCTTTAATTTGTTTGGTGGATTTTGTAAATGTCCCGTCCATATTACGTACATTTGTAGGTCTGTGCTGTTCCTGGGTTCGACCTTTGGGACAAATATTATTTGTCTCGTTAATTTATTTAGTTTTTGCATATACGCCCTTCATCTTGTAGATATTTTTAAATTTGGTATTTAATAATTTCATTCAGATTTACATTTTTATTTAAACTATATCACCATCTTCATATTATGTATATCAAATAAAAATTCATCAATTTATCAACTTACTCTTACTTGATGGATTAATATTTGAATTCTAATGGTGTTTTTATTTATCGAAAGACTTTTCTGCACTCTTGTTTAAAAAAAAAAATGATATGATATGATATAATTTATTTAAGATAAATAATAAATAAATAAAGAAAACACCCCCGTAATAAATAAGACGGGTTGAAGAGAAAAAGAGAGTGTAATGATACTGTCATCGGAAATCGAAACATCCGCACAAAAATACAAAACCCACCTGCTGCAAAATTCGCCAGCAAAAGATCTCACAGTCTCTGAGAGAGACCCAGACCTAACCAGCACCAAACCCTAAATATAATACTCACGAGCAGGAAAATGTCGGCGAAAACCCTTAGCCCGCAATCCCCCGCTCTCTCTCCCTCCATAATCCCCCATGGCCTCTTCCCTCTCTTTTACCCTCTCTTTCCCCAACCGAACCCTAGCTGGTCCTCGATCTCCAAAATGCGATCTTGCTCCGGGTGGGTTGAGATTTGATTTCGATTTGATCCTTTTTTTTCCCTGTTAATTGTTCTGATTTGGTATGTTTTAGGGTTTGGACATGGGGGATTGGCGATTAGGAGTGATCGGAGGAGTCTTGTGAGAGGAGCGGCGGCGGCGGGGGTTGGCGGAGTTAGGGTTCCAGTTGTGGAGAGGAAAGAGGAGAGGCCGATTGTTGTTGTTGATAATTATGATAGCTTCACTTATAATTTGTGCCAGGTTGGTTTCTTTTTTAAACCTTCTCTGTTTGACAGATGGATTTTGCTATTTATCAAAATTTTTTTGGATGTTTATATTTGTTAATTGTTGTCTATAGTTTACGAAAAGGTTGAATTATGAAGATTCTGAACTAATGTGGGACTAGGGTTGGTAAACGACCATAATCGAATCGAATTGCTAAGATGTTGATACGTGTGTTTGCTTAAAATTGTCGAATTCGAACCCGATTTTGAATTTTTACATATGGAGTTTGTCGAAATCAAACCCGAATACTCGGTATTTGTTAAATATTCATGAATATTCACCAAATATTTATCGAATATGGAAGTATATTCATTTCGCTAAAGAATTTGATTTTCAAATGCTATTTAAATTTATAAATAAAAATTATTCCTTTATAATTACGATGTATATATATTTAATTCAAAATTTTCATTAGAAAACTGATTTTAGATTCTTTACGTCAGTCAAAATTAGTATATAGAACTTAAGTAGAATATGTGAACAGATAACATCATATTTGTAATAATACATATTATAAGCGATCAAATTTTAAACGAATGTTTAATAAGCAAACGAATCAAGTATACATCTAGTTAAATTCTATTCATTAATAAATTCGAATAATAATAATTTGGTTCGTTTCTACCCATATGTGGGACATTAGGGAACTTTGTGCGTGTGCGCGCAGGGGCGTTATTTTTGGGTAGAAGTTACTCCTACATTTTTATTAGAATAATAAATTACTCCAACATGGATCCACTTTGATCTTGAGAATGATTGTCGTGGACCTTGTGGTAAGGGCTGCTAAAAATCTTGAACCATCTGCGAAGCAAGAAAAACTAAAATCCAATGGATTACAGAAACTGCAAAATCAGCCAAACAGTTGTCATATGAGTGAATGCCTTATTACAGATAAATATTGCATCTTGTTAGCATTCAATCATACTTTGTAATTTTAAAAGTAAAATATTTCTGGATATTTCATGTGCTGCAACATTATATTTGGTGTAAGCCTAACTGACTACAATTAATTTTTTATTAACTTGTAACTGCATACACTCTCAATTGGTAGAGGGCTAGAACCATGAAATTCAGGTCTCTTATGCATATTTGAGATAATGTCGCCTGAAACTTCTAATGCGACTGCAACTTCTATTTTTGTGTTTGATTTTTTTACAAGTAAAATATTAAAGCTGAAAAAATTTAGTTTTGTGAAGCTGATCTTCGCTAGTAAATAAGATCATTTCAGCTCAAGTTTTGGCAAGATTTTATTAATTAATTTAAACTGATTTTTAAAAATTTTCTCTTCTAATACAAATCAATTTAACTTTGTCACCCTGCTCCATCTCCAACAACTACACAAAAAAACCACACATGCAAATGTTGAAAACTTATATAGAATAAAAGTTGCTGTAAGGTCATGAAGGAAGAATGAAAGTGCGACATATTTCGAAGAAAAGGAAAAAGAAAACATTTTCATATGATTTGAGTGTGTTAAATGCTTCAAACATTTGGATGTGAACTAATATGACTCTCGATATTCATCTAACACTGAAGTATATGGGAGCGCTAGGGGCTAGCTTTGAGGTGTATAGGAATGATGAGATCACTGTAGAGGAAATGCGAAGGTAAGCATTCCCATTATTACTCATTTAAATACTTTTCGTGTCTTGAAATTTTGATTGGAGTTATTTAATTTATAAATCCATGTTAACTTTATTATTTAGGAAGAATCCAAGAGGGATTTTGATCTCCCCAGGTCCCGGTAAGTATTTGTTGGACTGTTAACGCATAATGTACATGCCTATGACCATTTTTTCCATGTTTTCTCACATTACAATATTCAGTTATAAATTGTCTTCTTCCACCTTTTACAGGTGCACCAAAAGATTCAGGAATATCCTTACAAACTGTGCTGGAGCTTGGGCCTTATATTCCTTTATTTGGAGTTTGTATGGGCTTGCAATGCATTGGAGAGGCATTTGGAGGTTTGAATGTCATTGATGAAGATGTGATGTGTTACTCATAATATATAGAGCTTATCAGTGCTTCTAATCTGTCTTCAGGAAAGGTAGTGCGTTCTCCTTCAGGTGTTGTGCATGGGAAAAGCTCTCCTGTTTATTATGATGAGAAACTCACTGATACTGTATTTAATGGTTTGCCGAAGTAAGATTTTTCTAGTTTTCCTATGTCTATCATCACAATCATCCTTGATGCATTTTCATGAAGCTTACATCCACATTGCATGCATGTATCATACTTGTTATAAGATGAAAATTCTTGAGAGCATTATTTTTGCAAGTTTTTTCGCGTTGCTTTTGATGACCGCATTTTGATCACTTTAATAATATCATAGTTGTTCCATGAGAGCTTGCTTGAAGTTTCTGAAAATTTATGTTGTAAATTTTAGTACGTGCTTAGATTTTTAGCATGCTAAACTTATATTTCTGCACAACCAAGCATGTGAACATGACTTTGGGTGAATGAGTTCTGAAGACCTATAAATGTCAGCCATCTTGACATGGATTGGCATCACCTATCAAAAATTGTTACTTACTACACCCTGTATGGTTTTGGAAGTTATATATTGTTATACAGTGTTGAAGTTATTATGTATTAATGGGAATTGCTTGTTTAACTTAAAGCTGAACTCTGTGATTGTCAAGTTGGGCACTTAACAAGAGAATATATTGGCTAAAAAGTTCTTGAATTATGAAATGAAGGATGGTTAATGATTTTGGCTGCACTTTGCTCTACCTTGTTTCATATCATTGTTATTTTTCAAGTACTTTCAAAAGCCAGCTTTTAGGTATTCCATCTGAATGGATGATTCATCTGGAAAATTACATAAAATCTAGATGCTGTTTGATTGATTTCTGAATGTCTTCATAAGACTTTACTCCACTTGTATATGGAAAGCACATTGTTCATGAAGTTAAAACACCATTTACTTAACATGTACTATTTAGATAAAAACTTCCTTTTGATAAGTTTCTTCTTGTTTTTTTTAAAGATGTTAACATGACATTCTTTCTCCTTGGTGATCACTAGTTTATTCATGCAATTATTAATCTTTATCATTCTTCTAGAGCAAAATATATTTCCTACAAAAGTATAGGGCACATGCATTTTCTTAAGAAGTATGTTATAACTTATATCCAAATCAGACAACAAGCTTCTGCTACTTGAAAGTATTTTGTACTAAACTGAAAGAGACTAGTAGTAGAGTGTAAATTCAACTTAGTTTCTGGTCAAAAATGCTTAGCAGCTTTGTGACGGGCCTTCAAATGGAAGCTTTCCTTAAGAATCATATAACGGTACTTGCTCTTTCATTTTGTAACATAGGCACCTAGTCACTTATCAGCCAGATGAGTTTGTAGATAGGGATCATATATTCTAGTTGATTACAGCCTCGTGCATGGATTACAACCGAGATTTTGGTTCACCTAGAAAAATAGTTAGTGGTGCATGAAGGAAACTTTCTAATTTAGACAATCTACATATTATCATTCACCTTGAATTTGTTGCTAGAAGCTTTCTTTTAGCAGGCAACATTGAGAGGTAGGATTATTTGAGATTGAAGCTTAACATGGGTGTTGGATTTACCTTTTGCTAATATAGAACATGATGTGAGTTAAATTTGGTAAATAAAGGCTCAAAAGGTGTACTGTTTCATGGGGAAGACTGCAGGAACTCTTCCTGGAGACAATTTTCATTCATTACATCCTCTGATACCAGACTCTGATACCAGAAGCAATAGCACATCAGAAAGTGGTCAGATAAATGGTAGTTTACAGTCTTAAAGATGTCAAAGAACTTGATGAGTAACTAATTGATGTGTTCATGGGAGATGCATATATTTGGATGATACAAATGCTACAGTGTGCATGTGCATAGAAGAAGCTGTATAAATCCTCTTATATCTGTCATTAAAAGTTTAAAAATTTGTTCTACAATAGTAGGATGACCATCAAATGCATAAAATGAACAACATGTGTTTCATTTTGAGAACACTTGCTCCTAGTTTATTTGGTAGTTCTTCAGTGAATTCGTTGCAACCGAAGTAAGCAAAAGGTTGCACTTGAAACATGGGTTACAACCATCGATTGCTGGGTGACACATTAAGGAAAGAGTCAACTTCTTGTTCTTATTGAAAGCTAATTCGCAATTGAAGGCAACGTGAGGTGCAATATTGTTCTTATGTTGTTTAGTGTCTGCAATTTATTCTCTTGGGTACCGTTTGGCAAAGGGTTAAGTGAGGGGTTAAGGAGACTTAACCCCTTCTTAACCAGCCAAACAAAAAAAATCTATACAATAGTTAAAGTGAGTTAGCCCTCTATAATTTGCTAACATAAAAAATATATAAGGGTTAAGCTAACCCTTCTAGAGGGATTAAAATGAGTTAACCCCTCAACATAAGGGGTTTACTAATACAGTAATACTCATATTTAGAAGGATTAAGAGTTAACCGTTCTAATTATAAAAAAATAGTGAAAATCATTGTTATTCCCAAACACTACAAATAATCATAAGGGTTAAAATAAAACTTTTATAACGGGTTAATAATTTAGTTCTTCAAATTATTGAATGGGCTAACTATGTTAATCATTCTCCTTAATCCCTCTTCGTTAACCCTTTGCCAAATGGGGCCTTGGAGAATATTGGCAATTGTGTGCAGATCTAAAGTTGTAGCTTGTGGGTATATACTCGTACCCAAACAAATTGATCATGATATTTTATTCAAGTAAATGTGGTTTATGTCTACCCAACTTAATCTACCTGTGAAGTATATTCATGACAAGAAAATAATCTTATGAATGCACATGTTTCATGAAAGAAAATTGATCAAGATATATGCCACAGACTATAACCTAGTTCCCATTTCAGTACAGAAGATAGAATTTGCTAGTGCCGGGCGTAGTTGCGCTATTCCCTAGACCTCCTCCGAACTGCCGTTCAGTTCCTACGAACTGCTTCGTGGTACATTTGCGAACCGATTTCCTCCGATACAGGAATTGCATCCCCAAAATTGGCGTTCAAGTATGCGGGGGTGCGAAGTCCCTTTAAGTGCACATGCGCAAGACACAATGCAATTTGGAAAAACACAATCTTAAATTCTGAGCTGTCCATTTGATCCTTTCCCCCCTTCTATATTTGGAGTACTCTTCATGGTTTAAAGCTCAACATAATGATTTAGGTTGAACATTTAGTTCCTGGTTTGCTTCTTTCTTAGACAACTGTCATTGTCAATTAGTTTTATGTTCTTTGTTCTCTTGTAGTCCTTTCACTGCTGCTAGATACCATAGTCTGGTGGTTGAAAAAGATAGCTTTCCTGGAGACATGCTCGAGATCACAGCATGGACAGAAGATGGACTAATTATGGGTGCTCGACACAAGAAATACAAACATATCCAGGTTCACTAGCCTTCCCTCAGTCTTGCTTGTTGGATTTTCTTTTTTTTAATGGAAAATTAATAATTAATTAGCTTGTGATCCGGGTCTTTTTGCTGACAATGTTTTTTTAAGATAGCATATGGACAATGCTTAACTCAGTCAGATGGCGGGTAAAACCGTCAATTTTTACCTGCTTTTGTATACCAAGTATATTGGACCTTAGGAGCTTTTAAGAGTCCAGTCATGTCACTGAAAATGAAGCACAGTCTGTAAGTTATTCTGATATTTAGGGTGGATGAGTAAGAACTTCTTCTGATTAAGCCATAAATGTATGATATTTCCAGAGGTTGGAAGTTATTTCTTCTTCCAGGGATACATGCATCTTACTGGCGACTGATGCAGTTGAGTCTTATTCACATCCAAAAAAAGTTCTATAGGGCTATGTTCTGCTCTGCCAGATGATGGATATGATTGACAGTTGTTGCTTCTTGTTAACTGTTTATGTATGCTACGGATAACACGAACTTAGGCGTTTTCGGAGTCCAGTCATGTAACTGAGAATTGAAAAGCAGTTCTTAATTGGTGGAATTATTCCTCCATTCATCCAGAGATTCATGCATCTTAGTGCGACTGCTGCAGTCAACTAGTAACCAGCATATAGGTTTATATTACCTCCTCAAGGAACAAACAACTATCATATTGTTTTTTAAGCAAGTAAATTAGTTGAATGAATCCAACTGCTTCAATGGTGGTGAATAGTTTTCTTTAAGTTGGGCAGAAGTTAAAAAGAAGTTGCGCATGGAAAGAAAATCGACCGTAATTATCCACCGCTCTTTTTCAAGATGAAGCTATGAATCCAAGATTCTCCAAGTTAGGAGTCAAAAGACTCACAGCAGTGTTAGTCACTAGAGTATTGCAACTATAATGCTTACTTCTGAACCTTAACTTGTACAGCAAAGATTTAACCATCAATATGACCCAAAAAAGGTCCCAGTTCTCTTTTCTTAAGTGTCTTAATTTTCGAATGTAATGTATTGATCTGCTAAAAAATTTGTCAATAGTTAATGCGTGAACAGCTTAACCAGTTCTCTTATTGGTTGACAAAATATTATAAACTTAGTTCTTTATCTTCAGACCGCATACTTTTATATAAAAAGCGGCAATTCTTACTGGAATGGTGATGTCATCATGATCTGTGCAGTATCTCTCTGCAGTTGCAAGTGTGCATAAAGTGTCCAAAGTTCTAGAGCACCTGCTGTTGACCTTAGGCATTCACATCAGTTAGCTGGAATAAGTACAATTGAATAAAATCTTCAACTTCAATTGTCTGGTAGGATCATTTATCTCTTTTGGCCACGAAGTTTAAAATGATGCAGCCGAGGAGCAATTGTCCCATGTCCCCTATACTTGAAGATTTTAGATGAGGTAGGATAGAACTTACTATAGGTACCTCCCTGCCTCCAAAGAATCCCAACTCTCCCTTACTTTTATTTGTGTAGTTTTCAAAAAAGGAGTAAGAGACAACTTCATGTTTAAATTTCAAGTGTCCTGAGATCATAAAACTTCTTTATAGTTGAATTTTGTCTTCCTTCTTGCCAAATGAAAATTCTGGCTCTTCTAGTTTTGATAATGATGATGACATCATGACAATTCCAAGATCTGAAAGGCATAACTGCAAAAAACAAAATGAGCGATACTAAACTATGTTTGAGTCCCTCCATAATTCATAAATGAGTTACAGCTTGGATATCTCATTATATTCTTTACCGCTGAGATTATACTATAAAAAGGGCATTCCTCATTCATGCACCATTCCAAGTGACAACATTTATTATATATACTATCTGTCATTGTTCCTGTGTGCCGCCATTAGTATACTTTCTTAAACACTTTCTGTGAACCAGCTGTTCTTTCCTATTCTCCTGACTCTGGTTCTTCAATCATTTATTGCCACATACCATAAGGAACCAGATAACTACTTATCTCTGTACATCTAGGGACCTCAGTTTTTGCAACATTAAAAAAAAATAATATCTAGTGGAACGTTTGAAAATATTACCAATTACGAGATCCTATCTTGTGAAATATTACCCAAATTTGGAAGAGGTGACCTTTATGCCTGACTCCTAATAATATGAGGGAGACTGTAGACTTGTGTCCCATTGTTTGAAAATATGAACACTTTACCGAGTGAGGTTGAGCAGCCCATGTCCTGGTTAATTAATTTGTCGTCAACCTTCTATGAACTGGTTGGATTTTGTAGGTAGGGGTAGGGCAACTGTTAGCAAGACTGCCTAATGCCTGGCCGTAAGCCTCTAGTTGGTTCTTTCTTCTTATATTAAGTAGATATGCAAATTCTGCATGTAACCTAATTAGTTTTTTGTATCGTTAGACATGTTAGCTTTGAAACATCTTGATCTAGCTGTTGTCCACCTGACCGGCTAACCCTATTGTTCCTCAGATATTTGACTATCTTGCATCTACAAGTACCGGACACCAGTTTTAGTGTCTAGATTTATAGTGATGTACAATATCCAAAATGATCTGTGGAGAGTAAATTTCATTCTGAAAAACATAACTCGACTCACCATGGGAATGACTGTTTCTTAAACATAACTAATCTACAGCATTTTTTCTGATTGGTCTTTTATATCCACAACATTTAGCTTTGGTACAAACTGAAATGTACATTTCTGTAACAGTGTAACCTAATTGGTCTTTTATATCATTAAAAGATTTTAACTCTGAAAACACCCTGTTATCCTCCTAACCACACATGCACATGGTTTGCGGTCATCTGACTATCTTGCGTGTACAAATATCAGACATGCATTGGTAGTTTTTCGGATTTATAGTAAGCACGCAATATCCAAAATGATCTGTAGAGCTGAAAAATATAATTTGGCTCACCGTTGGAATGACTGATTATTATACATCTATATTTGCTTTTGTATGCAACTTCTTGCAGTTAACTCGGTTCCCCTGGAAAGTTGACATAGTGTTTGGTTTTTTGCAGGGAGTTCAGTTTCACCCGGAAAGCGTCATAACAAGCGAAGGTCTAATGATGGTGCACAACTTCATCAAACAAATTGAAAGCTTGGAAGCATCAAAGTCTTGTCATTGATTTATATATCTTAATATCCCGCATTTGGAACAATAATAGCAGATAAAAAAGCTCTCGTCTGAAATCATTATTGTTTGTTGAAAACAAGGAATTAACGGTCTTTCCTGTTCTATCAAGAAAATTTATTGTTCTCCTCTTCTATTTATCCCTTCTCATCAGCAACCTATGAATCATTTACTTTCAGCATGGTCCCATGTCAGAACTATGTAGCCCCTCTCGTATGGCTGTACGGATATCTCAACCATGTATATAAATAACCGCGGATGATTTATGCAACCAAGATCCGATGCATTTATGAACCGAAGGTCAGTTGCATTTACGCGACCATGGATGGATTCATTGTATGCTTATGTTCTTATTTCTCAACCTGAATGCATAATTCATAATCTTTAAAGTACCTGAACTCTGCATCATCAAGATATGCCAAGTATTATATTCAGTCTGACATTCTTTCACCTGTACAAAGTACTGGAAAAATTTTCTGAAGGGGCTCTCTACATCCATGATGAAGAGTTTGCCCCTCGGATTCATCCCATAATTATCTCCTGCAAGCTCCATTCATTCCGTGGCCCCACCCATCCATGCTCATGATCTTTGTCTCTCATCATCACACCCACTCAAATACCCCCCACATACTTTCCTACTCTGTAAAGAAGAAATTGACCCATAACCAACCCCCCCACCACATTGAGCAAAAGTTGTATAAAATTTAATGCAAAAGTCCCCAGATGACACCAAGCGTATACAAACAAAACGCCGAGGTCCCCATTATTTTTATTTATATACTCATTCACCCCCTCTGAATATTTATTCAGGTGCAGGCATTAATGACGTCAGAGGCGTGGGGAACAAGTACAAGAAGCGGAGGAGGAAATCTATCATGACCAGGACCAGCACAAAGAAAAAGCTTCGGACAAACTAAGGTACGGACATCATATATCCACAACACCTATAGATTATATATAAATAAATGCATGCACCCACCAATTGACCACCCTCCCAATATTTTTTCCATCTATACAACACAAGAACGCATGGGTGGTGGTACAAAATCATGAACCTGTACTGAAAACTTTCAGACCGCCGTAAACCTCGCGGAACGCTGCCCGCCGGCGTCCGGGCTGGATGATGCGTGTGCCACGGCCGGCGGCGGTCCGCGAACTAACGCGTCCGCTCGACCGGTAGACCTGCGAGTCTCGCGAGCACTCGACGTTCGCACTCGGGCACGGGCACCGGGTATCGCTCGCGGTCGTAGCAGTAGGAATAGGTTACGTACTTCTTTCTGAACCCCTGCATCGCCAACCGTTCGTCGTCGTCGGAGATTTTGATGGAGCTGTACCGGCCGGATTCTCGGTGGTTGCAGGTGGAGAGGTGGTCCGTGGGATCCACAGCGCAGCCGTGGAGGACGAGATCGGAAAATTCGGCGGTGAAAGGGGCATATTTGTAATTGGCCTTGTAACGGCCGCCCAATGTGGCCCAATGTGACCCATCCCATATAGTTGCATACAGAGACATGGGCTTTGAAGGGAAGTCCCCACCAATGGATGGAGTCCTCACCATTTCTCTGATGGGAATGTTGTCTATGTAGAATCTGGACCAGGACGAAGAATACTTAAGGAAGCATATATAATATAAGATATTGATCAATTATTGCAATAAATACTAACTAGGCAAAACAATAAAAAAAAAAAGATTACATGAACAACAATAAGGCCCCCGTTCCAAAATTTTGTGGTTGGTTACGTGAATCATATTCCTCAGTTTAATTGTGTTAAGAAGCATCTACTCAATTAACTATTATCATATACTTTTTAGGATTATTTGCAAATGGACCCCCTAAAGAATCGATGTTTTGAACTTATTATCCCTCGATATTGGAAGATTTTTTGACTCTTTTACCCTTAGAGACTGAGAAAATTGTTTTTTTTAGCAAATAGATCCCCATGAGGGTAAAAAAAAAGTCACAAAGATTTCACTTGCGGGTTCTATCTGCCAAAATAAATCTATAAAGGTAGTATGTTCAAACAAATATATGTAAGGGGTCTATCTGCGATTGACCCTACCCTTTGAATTATTCAAAGCAAGTTCTCTTCAGGTTACCTCTTATCTTCTTTAACCCATTAACTATAATGTTATCATGTCTCCTAACTAAAGCATTTAGTGACTAAAAGGAAAACTTTTTAGGACGCATAAGCTGTTCTTTCTATTAATGGAAAATGTTTGGGTACAAACATATCTAGAATTTGATCTATTTCTAGCATAAGCACAACAGGAGCATTTCCCTCACTAAGATCTGCCTTCTAGTTGTTTACAATATTAAAAAGCATGATCTAGAAATCAGGCAATAGTTTCTAAGTTGAGACATAAACAACTGTTGAGCAGTACTAGGCAATGAGAAATTCATAGTGAAAAGAAAACTCACAACTAGCAAAAAGTGAGCAATTGCTAGAAATAGATAAAAGGACAGAGCAATACAAATTAGTCAATCTATGTAAAATTCTCCCCTCCTAAATAATTTTCATGCATCCGACAGTAAAAATAATAGTCCACAAGTAAGAACTATGTTATGTCTAACTCTTCCATTAAATTTCAAGTTAATATTATACAAAAATCAAACAAAAAATTATATTTACGATGAAAGACGATCGAAGAAATCGACACGAGACAACTCAGTAAAAGCTCCCTTCCAAAATATTGAACTCTCACATCAACTAACCGAAAAAAGTAAATTTCCCATAAATTAGGCATGAAGTTAACAAAAGAAGTAAATAAATTAACATGAAATGTAACAAATATGACAGAACATAGAACATGATATGACATGAAAACAACAACCATGAATGCAACATCTAAGTCTATAGTTCTTGTATTCAATGAATCTATAGTAACTTACATGATCCTATCTTGGCTCCACAAGATAGAATATCGATGAAAATCCTCAGTTGGATCGAACCAGAGACTGTATCTTTCTTCTCTTCCAACCGCTGTGCTTCCATTTCCATAGATGTTGGTTTGAACTCTCCATTCTCTCCCTCTTATATTTCCCAAGAACTCGAAATCTAATTCATCATGGGTTTTCTCGAACACATCCCCGTTTGACATCTGCATCATTATCAGAAGTAATTTTAAGAATTAGCAAAACATAGCTCAGTAGGCTACGAAGTTCGTTTTCAAATTCAACAGGTTCATTTAGGAAATTTAGCCCATAACACAAATTATAATCAGAAAACAAGCCTGATTGATTTGTTCCATGAAGTCTTGCTTATGGAAGTTTGGAGAAAAAAGAAGGCAACAAATCTACAAGAAGTCCTAAAATGCGTCATGCACATTGTTGCATGTTATATTTTCGAGGAAGAAGAAAGAAGAAACTAAGTTCTGAGAATCAAGAAGATGGCTTGGACTCTGAAACGAACTTATTAATCAAACAAGCAAAACTCATCGTTGCTCCCTCTTAATTAGCATCGATTGTAGAACTTAATCCAAAAAAAATCTAATAGAAATTCTCAGCATAAATAAGAAATGTTATCGGAAGTTATCTAGGCGTGGAAAAGAGAATAAAAGAAGATAAATGAATTATGTGGTGGAAATTGTCGAAATCATTGGCAAAGGGAATCGACCGAGTTTAGCTAATTGTAAGATATAATTTTGCAATAGATAGAAGAGATGAAGGGGAGAAAACAGGAACTCTCTGTGCACCAGGGTCTAAGAAAGACAAACTGGATGGTAACACAAAGCAACAAGAAATCATGGAAACTCGGGGATTAGCATCGAAAATGGCTCATTCTTGGCAAATGCAGGGACCGAAGAAAAGAATCAGTGGTATTGGAAATGATACTGTTGTGTAATTACATGATAACAGATTCTCTAATTGAATAAATTCAGTGCTGCGGCACGTTGATTATTGAATATTATTCATGCTCAGAGAAAAAGGGAGTGCAGTAAAAATTTATTAACTTGATCACACAGAGATTCTAGACAACCGAAAACAGTAATTCTAACAAAATACCATCTTTCTATTTACAAGAGAAATCAAATAACCAGAGCTAAGAGCATTCCCATATTGTCCATAATAAAACACAAAGTACTCTTCTGCTCCTATCTTTTGACGAAATAAAGAGCATAACAATCTCAGCGTTCGATTCAAATAACCCAAAAAACTAAGAAAAAAATTTAAGCTTTTGCAAATAAGAGAAAATAATCCAATAAGGAAACTCACATAGAATGCAACAACAACTCCAGCAGCATAATCAGAGGGCAATTTAATGGAAGCACTGAAGAACCCATGAAGGTATTGATCTTGTGAAGCAAATCCAGCACCTGGGTATTTTGAAGAAAAAAAAATCCCAACAAGCCCATCAAAAATATGAAATTTAATCAAAAAACAGGGGGTCATTAAGAGAACAGAGAACAAAACCTGATCTCTCATCAAGAGAAATATGAACAGTCTTCCCATCCCTAAGAAGCATTAGATTATCATCACCAAAGAGCTGAGTGTAGCCTTCATCAAAGGGAAGATAAGTGTAGTTCTCAAATAAAATACTATTGCATGAGGCAGTAGAGAAGAGGAGATATAGAGAAAGAGCTGAGATGAACAAAGCCATCATCTCTGTTTTCTTTGGTTTGCTTGAAGATTTTGGTGATACTGGGTTTTCTTTTGTTTTGGCTCTCTCTATCTCTGTGTTCTTATATGGAGAACAGAGCTACCTCTTCCTCTGTGTTTCTTGGGAGAGGAGGAAACCAAAGGTATGGGGGGTTTTGAGATGAGATGAGAGAGAGAGAGAGAGAGAGAGAGAGAGAGAGAGCTATGGGCTGGCATTTAGAGAGAGAGAGAGAGAGAGAGTTCATATTGAGGCTAGAGTATTTTATGGGATTTTCTTGGATCCTTTTCCACTAAACTATTGAGAGAGAAAATATAATGGGATTTTGGAGGTGCAAGAGTCAATAATCATATGATAAAATAATGGGATATGATTAGAGTAATTTGGACTAGTTTTGAGGTTATGTGATTTTCTAATGGAGAGACTACAAGCACTAGACTTGGATTACATCGAAACAAGGGGAGTAATTACAAAGTAATTGTATAAACTATGAAAGGGGATTTGATTACTAAATGAGGAGATACAAAGGGTGCTAAACAGAAAATGGAGTTGAAAATATGAAAGTTGTAGTGTTCACCTTTAAGATAGAAGAAAGAGTTGAAAATTACTTTTATTTATTTTTTTCCGGGTCTTTATTTAACGATTAAAAGTATATTTTTCTATTTTTATGTTTAATGCCAAAGGCGCCAATTGAAGAATGCAAAGTTTGCGTTGGAAAGAGGCAGTATTTAAAATGAGAATCCAATTAAATGCCATCTTGACTTCTGTTTAATATTTTCTAGTTGTTCTCGGCTATCCTTGCCATCTTTCACCTGTCAATGTGATTCCTGTTGGTCTCATATTTTGGGTCCCTGTAGTAAAACTCTTCACTAGAAAAAATTCCGTAAGAACTTAAAATATGGGACCAATAGGGAGACATGTGAGGTGTCTCCCTTCTATTGCATAATGAGCTGGTCATCAATAATGATGATCAGCTCATTATGCAATAGGATGGCGACACCTCACTTGTCCCCTGTTGGTCTTATATTTTGGGTCCCTATAGCAAAGCTCTTTTCACTAGTCTTATTTAGTTGATTGCTTGGATTAGTGTTGCCATAAGCTTTGAAAAAAATTCAACTCAAGTGCTTGATTAATTAATTAAATGTAGTTAACATATTTCAAAAAACTGCTAAAATCATATCAAATCTTGTGGCATTGGAAGCTTGATTGAATATCATTATTTCTATTAATTGTCAAAATCATATCAAATCTTTGATTATAGGCGCACATTAAATCAATTGCAATAATATTCTTTGTATGTGGAAGAATCCATGTTCTGTTTTTATTCCAATGTTTAAAAGACTTTATTCACATGTCCCCTTTTTCCTCGCAATCAACTTACTAGTTTGACTTCATTCTTTGGTTAAGGAGAAGAATCATCCTCTAAAGACAGTTCTTTTGATGACTTCATCACTTGGAAAAACACTATGTAGGAATAATGCTTTACCAAAGTCCTCATCGTCAACAGCCCACTAAAGAGAGGTAATTAATGCTTCTTATTGAGTTCTCCATTTTCCCATGCAACTCTCCTCTCACGTTCTCCTCTCTCTCTCTCCTCCATTTCCCAAAAGCTTGAACCAGCCCCCTCTCTCTTGGTAGGTGTTATTTTCTTGGTAGGTGTTATATTTTCTTGGTAGGTTATATTCTAAGTTTGATTTGATTCTTGGTAGGTGTTATTTTCTTTTGATCTGATCATGGTTTTGTTCTCGTCATGTATTGGGGATGATAGAAAGAGGGGATCCATGGCCAAGAGTTCCTTCAAGCTCGAGCACCCCCTCGGTTCGTCACGTTTTTCTTTAATTTCAATTTGATTTTGGTTTCTTTTTAGGGTAATTGTTGAAGTTGCGATCTTGGTTCTAGGATTTGTTTTAGCTTGGGGTTTCTCTTATACTCGATCTTGGTTGTTTGTTTTGTTGGATTATCTTTCAAAATTTGCAATCTTTTTTAGGGTTTCTATTAAAATATTTTAGAAATTGCAATCCTGTTAGTTTTTTTGTTAAAATTGGTTAAAGTTCAGAATTTTAGTTGTGGGGTTTGTTTTAGTTGCTGTCCTAAATAATTGAATTCACTGCAGTGAATCGAGATTCACTGCAGTGAATCGAGATTCACTGCAGTGAATCGCCGATTTTTGCTGTCCTAAATAATTGAATTCACTGCAGTGAATCCAGATTCAGTTATGTGAGGTGTTTGCTTTTACCATAAAAATTATAAATTTTTGCTTAAAATCATCAAACACGTTCTATAAATGCATGAGTGAATCTCGATTCACTTCAGTGAATCTCGATTCACTGCAGTGAATCCAGCTTGTTTTTACTTTAATAAACGCATGAGTGAATCTAGATTCACTTCAGTGAATCTGGATTCACTGCAGTGAATCCAGATTCAATTATGTGAGGTGTTTGTTTTTTACCATAAAAATCATAACTTTTTGCTGTAAAAGGTGAAAATTTTTCATGTTATAAAATTTTATAGCTTGTTTTTTACCATAAGTTTCTTATTCTGCTTGGATGGTTAGAATGATTCACAAATCCAGTGGAGCAGCAAATCGATTGGAGTGAATCCAGATTCAATTCGTTGGAGTGAATCTGGATTGAAGATCAATTCAGTGAATCCAGATTCAATGCGTTGTTGTGTTCTTCATGTGAGATTTACAGAGATCGGGAAGCGAGTTAGAGAGAGAGAGTATTAAAGAATGTAGCACTATTAATGTAAGAGAGAGTATTAAAGGACGTGTATTAAATTTGTATCATTGTTCCAATGTAATCAGTCACCATTAATGCAATGAATTGTTCCAATTTTACCCTTTTCACATTAATGCAGTGTATTAAATTTGTCTATATTTACAATTCTGCCATCGAAATCTAGGCCATTGGATGAAATAGAATGTAGGGTTAGGATTGGTTTTTAGTTCTCTAGGTTTTTATTAGAACCTCTCCCTATATATATATATATATATATATATATAATATATATATATATATATATATATATATAATATATAAATTATGAGATAATGGATATCTTTGTCATATGGAGGGGATTTCCTCGCTATGACGCCTCTAAAATCACATGATGGAGCGATATTATGGATGATCCGCTCCGTTGAAACTTGATCTACATATTCTAAAACCCCAACACACAAGGTTGGGGTGAATCCGTCGTCGTTGACCTCCATCGAGCCATGTGAAAAGTTCCATTCATTCAAAACCGTTAAAATTGATACGAGTGGATGAAGGGTCAAACGACGACGGGTTCACCCAAAACTTGTGTTTTGGAGTTTTAGAAATTGTAGATCAAGTTTAACGGAGCGGATCATCCATAATGTCGCTCAATCTTGTGATTTTAGAGGCGTCATAGGAGGAAATCCCCTCCTATGACAAGGATACCCATTAATCTCTCTATATATATATATATATATATATATATTATATACCTTCCGCTCATTGTGTGAAATGTGAATTTTATGAAGAAACTTGTTGATTCAAATGATACTTGAAAATGAGATGAAAATGTAGCGTCCATATACTGTTTGCAAACTTGCTCTATGATCCGTGTACTTAGAATATTTCATAAATCACATTTATAACTGGTTGGTAAATGAGTATAGATATGAGTTCTTTCTTAGGGTCCGTTTGGTTGCTGAAGAGGGCTTGAAAAAGCCTGTCAAAACTGACAAAAACTATCAGTTTTGACAGACTTTCTTGTAAAAACGTTAGTTTTTGTTAGTTTTAACAAGGTTTCTGTCCATTTCAACTCCTCTTTTCAGCAACCAAACGGGCCCTCGGTGACGCACATCTACACGAGTATATGTATTTGTGATCGGTAAACGGATACCGATATAATAAATATCATACTCAAGTTATATCCGATTCGTTTGCAGAATCCACACCACCTGTGAGCCCCACCTGTCAGTAGAATCCCTATACCGTCCTATCCTGTCATGTTGCATGGAGTGGGTCCACACATTCACGCGCGAGGGAGCGCCTCGGGATTCGTAGGTCTCTTTTGATCTTCATTTAATTTGCTCCCCGCAAAGGTAGCTCGTTATCCTGTTCCGGCGACTTCCAGCGGCTATAGCTCTGATACACTTTCCCTATTTTAACGGTAATACCTAATTTAACGGAATAAATCTTTTTTTTTACCGGCTGTTTTCAGCGATTTACAATCCAAATTGAACCAAATGTTGAAGGGTTCGCATCAATACATCGACAAATTATTGGTAGGATGTAGGTGGAGTATTATAAATTATTTTTGAGAGATGAATATCCTTAAAGAATTCATTTTTAATTAAAAAAGTGGATGTTGAGAGGTGGTTATGTGCACAAACTCAGCTAGCTGTTGAGGAAACTATGCACATGCAGTGCATGTGTCAGGGACTGCAGATGGAAGCACTTTGGAAGAAGGGATGTTTGCTTGCCATAGGGGCATGACCAATAGGGGGGAAAACTTAGATTTTATGTAAAAGACACTATATATGAAGTCATTTAGCTAGTTTAAAACATATATATCAATATCAGCTATCGGTATAACTTAACTTTTTTTTAAAGTAAAAATAGGGCAAGATGTCCTATCATTGTATAAATAGAAAGATAAAAGTATTTACATATATTATATCTAGTTGTGATTTAACGATAGGTCCAGAATTGGTGGAGGAGCGGACATATGTCGTTACTCTACACAATAGAGGAGCAAAGTAAAATCACTCATAGATATACAAAAAAAATATACAAATATGCAAATAGTTTACCACCCACAACAATGTAAAGTTTAGCACACCAAACACTAGTAAGTTAGTCCGTTAGGGGACACTATCTATGCACAAAAACCCAAAAAACTGCCAATCTCCAAAGCTGTTGATAAACCTGCTTGTCAACTTCTCCTCCCTTGGTATCTTCTCTTGAGGTGATCAGGTCGGAAATCCTCCTTTCCCGAACAATAACCTTGAGCTTGAGAGCTCGTTTTGAGGTCGCCGAACCTGTCCAGAAAGTGGGGAAATAAGCTATCTTGGATGCCAGATGATGGTGATTAGGTATGGTTCCATTAAATATGAGATTATTAAGAGCAGACGATATAATCCAGCAGATGGTAGGGAATAATTTAACTATCTATTAATATATAGACTATAGTTACCACATCGATAACAACTACAGTGAGACAAAATCTAAGTATTCTAAATAGTGAAGTGTATCACAATATTCCTGGTAGACCAAATATCTTCAACCTAGCCTATGTCCTTTAGCATAATTTGAGACCGCGGATTATTTAGCATAATATTTTAAATTACAAACGAAGGGGTTTTAAGATATTGATCTCCAACCATCGTTATTTTGAAATAGATCCCTCACGTGTTGATATTTTAAAACTAATCCTCACAAATCTTGCAAAAAGTTTTTAACTTACACCATATATACAAACACACAGAGACAGTACGTGTGAGATTTTAGCTAGAAATTTTGCGTCATAAAACTTTCTAGTATTACTAACATCATGAGATATAATGGTGATGGTGACAAATTAGCATCTCAATGAAAGCATTAATCAATCAATAACAAAAGAGAATGCAAAGGAGCTATAGAAAAGAGCATCATTAACATCATTATCAACACTATCATCCTCTTATATATACAGTGGATGACAATTATTAAGTGGAGGGTGCAAATTGACAACCCTTATAATGGAAGGCTAGAGATGTCCCCTCCTCTTATTGACACATGTATGCATCCATATAATATCATTTTATGTATGAGAGAGAACAAATGTGGATACCAAACCAAACCATATGATTATAGTATCTACAAAAAGATTAGAAAAAAAGGTTTTGGTTGTGGATGTCTTTATCTTATTTATGCTAAATTACAGCTGTTTTCATGTGGAAAGAAAAAATGTGTTGGTTGGATCTTGCTCATGGAGATGTTGCATTGCCTCTCAAGCAAAGGGGGGGCTTTGGGGCTACTAACTTTTATTTGACTACTGGAGATGGGATAAGCACAATATTGGGTTGTGATGAGAAGAAAGTAGCTACCATGTGGTCCAAAACTTCAATTGTTGGGGAGGAAGAACAAGAGCCCATTGTGTGGTTGTGGATTAATTATAGGTTTGATATATATTAAGGAAATGGGTTAAGGGTCAAAAGTTTCCACTATGGTTGATGACAACTCAAAGAAAAAGAAATATGACAAGGATATCACTAAAACTTGTCCTCCGCCCATTTCCTAAAAGAAAATTATGAAATGGGTTTCCTTAAAATTGTGTCACATCCTCCAATAAGATGATGACAACTCATCTCATCTCTTCCCTTTTCTTACTTTTAGGAGGTGAACCAAACAAAAGAAAAGGGCTTATTATAGAAAATATGTTTCCCATAATAGATTTCCTCTTTTTATTTTTTACCAACCAAACAGCCCCTAAGGAAATTATGTATGGTACATAGATCATGTGCTTAGGATATATGCATGTTGATTTATATTGGAAGGGTATTGATAATCTTAGAAAATGAAGGGTGGGGGTCGAGATTTAGATGGTTTAGGAAAGTGAGTGTAGATAAATTGATTAGGCAAGTTACTGATTATATTACAAAAAAAAAAGATTCTTTATGCATAGATTGATGACTACTATAAAGTGAGATTCTCAATCTCTATGCCAAAATTGGCAAGAGAGCTCATCACATGTAACTGCACCACATACAATTGTTTTTCTAAAGGAAAATAATAATAACAAATAACCTTTCCGTTCCGTTATGAAGAAGATAATAGGACACAATGTTTGGGAAAAGTGAGAGACTCCCTAATTCTTTTTTCCGTAACTTTTGGAAACCCCTCTTGTCTCTTATTCGGGGAAATAAAAAATTCTCATGCAATTTTGTTCTACTGTTCATATTCTTTAAGAACGCTATTTCAAATGAAAATTGTGGAGCAATTAATTTGTTTTTCTCAACTATCAGAAAAAAGGAGCCTAGACAAAAAATTCCCTGAAAATTTGCCCTTTCTTCGCGGGGCTCAATAAGATACAAAACTATATCCTCTTTTTCCCTTCTATATCCTTAAGTAATTCTTTAACACGTTGATACCCCAAAGTTTCATTGCACTTTGATACCCTGGTCTAGATTCTGTTAGAATATCGGTGAAATCTGTATTCCATTTAAATTTATTCTATCAAGTTGCTGGAGACCCAAACGACCAAATGTTTCTAGTAGATTAATCACGCGTTAAGCATGTGATATGGCATGAATAGATGAACAAAAATCTTGACGGGTATCAAAGTGAAAAGATTGATACTTCAGGTTGCTAGAACCTGGACCGAAGTGAAAAATAAGCCTATCCAAAAAGTTCCATCTACACGTAGCCCATAGACTTGACAGTCCTGGAGCTTGGAATATCTCAGCAATGCATGCGGTTGGAGATTGCTCAATTGTCTTGTTCTCAACTTTTTTATTTTTTTTGGGCATAATAAGATACAATATTTCTCCATCAAATTGCCTGTGAATGCAAATTCATGTCTCCTCAATAAAACAAAGTACAGCTTCATCTTGTGCAGCAGGGCACATTCTTTTTTGAGATAAGGGCGCAGATTACGGCATGAGCCGCTCTTCACAAGACCTAATTAGACTGAACACAAATCCTATATTAGACCACCACATCTTTGTTAATCCTATATTAGACCCTAGAATCTTCATGTATCTAATTATATCCCGTGGTCTTCATATTTGTTCGAAATGAGGGTTTTATTAAAAACAGCTTAATAGATTTTGGGTTTTGTATGAGATTTGAAACAACTTAATGGACATGAGGGTCTAATTTGGAATATACGAGGATATGAGGATATGATATAAAATTAACAAAGACTTGAAGGAGCATGGACAAAATACCCTTGTTATATTTCATGATTGCAAGAGAGTTTAATGTCTGGATAAGACGACAAGAACATTTGTAAATCCTGGAGGAGAAATAAATATTGTGTCTCGCTTAGTTTAGCTTAATTATTGGGTATGAAGGAATTTTTTTTTTGTTATCTTTGTCGCTTTCATTTGCATTGTTATATCCAATTTAATCTTTTCAGACATGTTTGATTTAAATATACACCAAATTTATATATAAAAACAAAAATATGTGAATTATGTATTTTGTACAAAGAGGGAATTGTGTGGAAACCCCTTTTGCAACTGGAAAAGAAGCGGCATAGAAGGAATTTTGGCCCACATACAAAAAGGCTTACAAATGATCATGGACCCATTTTGTGTCCACGTTTGGGATTAGTTATCTTGAAGTCAACAGGCTTGGCAAAATGTCCAACACTGTCCCACTTTCTGCGTCCCATCTTCATTTTCTTTTTCTTTTTTCTTTTTTTAGCTTGTTCGTATTATGTTATAGTCTTCGGATCATGACCCCTTTCATATAAAAATATGTTAATGGGAAAAATGAACGATGGAAAAAAGATTTTTCATCGTTTGTATACGTGGGTTCTTAGATTTGTATCTTATCACAAGTGACTATGGCCTCTGATCTCTCTCTCTCTCTCTCTCTGATTATGGCCTCTGATCTCTCTCTCTCTCTCTCTCTCTCTCTCTCTCTCTCTTAAGGTGATGATGGCAACACCTGCAGTTGTAAAATTTTTAAAAACGAATCAAACTGCTGCACCTACAATTGTATGAGATTGCCGTTGCAGCAACCGGCGTCACATCACAATTACAACTTGTCTCAGAAGCAAATATTTATGATCAAGGAACACATAGGAGACAATAACAAGTCAAATTATATTGCATTAGAATGTTATGTACAGCAGATTCCTCAAAACTTCTTCCTCCTTTTTCCCCCAGCCTCCTGAATGCAGAGTTTGGCAAGCTTGGCAGCATATTCCTCTTCAGGTTTCTCTGCCTTAGCTTTGGCTATCCAACGATAGCCCTCAACCTCCGTAACGAGGGCATCGTCAGCGAGCCTCTGGATGAGCTTAGATTCTTCTTCTTTGAACCTTAAAAGGGTTTCTAGGCCTTGGAATCCAGCACCATCCTACTTACGAGATGGCTGGCCAAAGTGTGATTCCATGGTTAGAGGCTTAGGCTTCGGTTTGGGCTCTGGGTTTCCGTTAGGTTTGAGTGCATTCATTTTTGGGTTTCAATCATGGAAGTTGTGGGTTTTATTAGGTTGAATGCGCGTTTTGGAGGAAGGATAGTGAGAGGGTCAAGAGCGAGAAGTGAAGTATTTTTTTTTGGAGGAGCTACCAATGACAGAGAGATTCGAACTGCCACCTGCAAAGGTGAAGATGATGAACAATTCAGAATGATTTGAAAACTATTTTCATCAAAAGCTGTTGTAAACCAAGCAAAGGATAGGGTAAAGATGTATTTATTACATTGCATTGTTCCAAAATAAATAGTATTCAGCATACAAAAGTCCAAAGCATAGTCTAGTTATTTGTAAACTTTACATCTTCTACCCAAGTCACATAAGAAACTCTAGTTATTGTGCCTATGGGCATTTTGTATGAAACAGATAATAGAGTACACTCGCAGAAATTTTCTAGGGCATATTAAGAACTTGTCTTCTAGACAGCAAAGAAGTTAATAAGTGGTATTGCATGTGAACGTCATTATTGTCCTCGTTGTGCTTACACTTCTTGATGAGAAGTAGAAATATAATAAAACATCCAAAAGTAATCCACTAAATACCAAACTTGAAATAAATTCTAATACATATGATGATGTCTACTTTAGCTCAACGTTACATAACCTAGCGAATGAACAAGTTAATTTATAGAAGTGCTATAAAAGTAGTCATACAGTAAAATTGTGCGCATGATCAATTAATTTTCTTGGTTAATTCTCTATAAACAACCAGCATAGCTCACCACTTACGTGTCAGTTTTTTCATCACACTCGTCAAGGAAATACTCATTCTGATTTCTAGAATTTATTGTAAAACAAGAGTAGGGATATTTCACTCGAACTATTTTTAACGAAAAAGAAAAAAAAATCATTGTTCTAAGGAATTTATTCAAATTTGCAACCAATTATAAAAGGAACAAGAGAATAACATTCGGAATGGGTCATTACTGATAAAACAATACTAACTGCTTATAGAGAACTTGAACGAAGTCGATATCGCATGTGACTTGGAAAGAGGTGACTAAAATTTCAAGAAAATTTTCAAGCAACTACATCTGTGAATCTATTTGTATATGTATCCAATATGATACGAATATGAATACTACATATCTATATCCCTGTACTTATTTCATATATGTATACTTATTTTTTATTTTTTTATTTTTAGAAGGATACAGATAAGGATAGAGATATATGTAAGGCAACCAGATCCACATCCGAATATCCAAATATACGTATCGATGAGACGGTCGGCATTGGGATGACCTTAATTGATCTGACACCAATGATGATGATCCAGAGGTCTACTATAGCTTTTTAAATATGTCGAACATACTGGTGGACTTTGATATAAGAAATTTTGTTTTTATTTAAACAGCTCATGTATCACAGAAAACCTATATGTTCCTCAAAGTTATACATTTCTATCATATCTGACCTACCAAATATGGTTTCTATGAACGTTTTGACATTTAGATTAAGATCAAATGGTTGGATAAAAATATCTACATTCTAAACAAAATACCATCTTCAATCAGATGTAATGTGCTTACTTGATGCAAGGAAAACAATTAAATACTTGGTATTTTGGAATTTAGGTACCCCTAATTGATGTATAGATAGATGTCCAAACATAGAATTTAAGATGGAAAAAGTGACTCCAAATCCTTTGTATAGATGCCCAAGTCTAAACTAACGAGCTAAGGCAAGTATTATAGAGTTTTAACAGATTTGAGGAAAAAATATCCTGTGCTACCCGCATATGAGGAAGTAAAAGATTCCTGAATAAATGATGCGTCCAATGAAGCCTCAGACTCCTAATTACTATACATTAAGGTGACCTAAAATCTTGTTTATATAAAGTATACTATAGTTGGAAACCAGATAAAAAGAACAATTTGGGGACTTACGCTTGAAGAACTGCAGCATGGCATTGCAAGCATCAGTTGGAGAAATATGCTTCTTGCTGAGAATCTCTTCTGCCTTCTTCTCCCTTCAAAATCCTTGCTCACAGAAATATCATTCTGACACAGTCCAACTCCTTCATCAGTGTTTCCAGTCCCCAATCCTTAGCACAACAAGTCAACACTTCCTTCACAAATCCAAACATTTAAAGAATGACTGCATCCAGGGCACATGAACTGCATCTCTGTCATTCCATTACCCGATTTCTAGCTAAGCCCAGGCCTAATGATATTTTTCTCATGCCCTCAAAGAGCATGACACGAATGCGAGCAAACATCACATCCAACCCAACTGCAAGTGTTCAAAGCACAATTAAACTTCAGACGTATTGGGCACATGCATGCACTACAAAAACCGTTCTGAGAAGTGCAAATTTTACAACCACAGTCATCCACAGGAGTAAACTCCTGCAATTCAAGTTACTACCTTCTTTTCATCATGAAAATCTCAATCAAATACTGCTAGGAATTCGATTTTTTACTGAAAGGAAACCAACTATTCCTGTTTTTACAGCGACCAAGATCTCAAGCTGCACCTTGTTAGCTCTGGATCAGGTTTCCGCCGTGAGAGCCGACCTCCTCTCCAACCACCTCTGAAGTCCTAAAAATTCATCCTTCTTCTCCGCTGATTCCATAATACCCCTCGAACAATGTTTCAAAGCTTTGAACGATTCCCGTTGAAATTCTTGAGGCAACTGAGCCATGAACGGAGCCGATTCCGAAACTACCTCTTTCAAGACTTGGTCTGGCCTCCAAACTATAGGCCTTTCACTCTCTGCACCCAGGGTTTTCCCCATTCTCGCAGCCAGTTCGGAGGGAAAGAACGGGATATTATCCGAACCAGTTGCTCTATGCAAACCATCATGTCCATCATTAACGTTGCTCTTAAATTCATTATTCGTGTTCGCAAATGTTATTTGTACTCCCATTGCCAACCGGCCTAAATCTACTATGAACAGATCCATTAGTACCTTCACCAGCATACCAAATCTGATCATTCTCTCCTTCGACATCGAACAATTCTCAGTTCTTGCACTAACAGCTGGAGCAGCCGGAATCGAAGCATTCAAAGATAAGGAGAGGTTCAAAGTTTCGACCTTTACCTTCTTCTGTCGACCTTCAGGCTCGATCCCCTTCAGTATTCTCTCGCTTCGGTTGGAGGAAATCTCTCTCAACTGGAGGCGGAGATTCTTTGCCCTTGGATTTGGGTTTTTCGTCGTTTTCAGGGTTTCGTCTTTGTCTTGAAACCCTAGGTTAGGGTTTTCGCAGAGGTAGCTGAGAGTGAGCTCCTGGGGCCGTGAGATTTTGGCGGGAGTCGATGGAGGCCCTGTCGTCTATCGAAGGGTTAGGGTTAGAGCTCCGGGGGCTGGAACTGGAGTTGGGATCGGATTCAGGGGGCGCGGGATCCATCGAAGGGCTCGATTCGAGAAATCCTGGTGAATATTTTTTTGGTTGAATTTAGGGAGAAGGGATCGAGGAAAGGGGAGATTTTTAGGGTTTTGAGAGCTCTCCCTTCTGCTTCCTCTGCCTTCCGACCACTA
>NC_033800.1:144595437-144610118 GCF_001876935.1 Asparagus officinalis | reverse complement strand
TTGCAGAAACATTCTCTTGTTTACAAAAAATATTATTTTTTTATTTATTGTAATGTTACAGTTTACAGATGAAAAATGATATGAATATTCCCGGATATATTTAAATTTATATACCAACATATCATAAGATGAATGCGAAAATATATATAACCACAACATTATCATCAGAGTCGAATTTAACTAAATAAGGTAAAAGCATACACCGCTCAAGCACGCTATAGCTATCCTCTTCCATTAGCCACTAGAACAAACTAACGGATAGGGATCAACATCTGGATCCATATCTGAGATATATGTATCAATTAGATAAACAAAAAAAAAATTAACCTTCAACTTATTTATTTAAGACTAATTTAGATTAATTTTTTAGATATGTTGAACACGTCAACAAATTCTGATTTGAGAAATTTGATTTCTTTTAGTGCGCCTTTGGCGCACATAGGATCGAACCCACCTCTAGGAAAAAGCGACATGGCTTTGTCATGTGACATAATGGCCACCCCGAAATTTGGTTTATTTAAACGGCTGTTTTCTTTAATGACCAAATATCTCTAGATCGTTGGATTTGTATATATGTCTCTCATTCCATACATACTTTAATCAATCAAGAGGAAATTTAGCCACCAAATCCAGGAGTAAACAAATTCAAAGAATATATAATACACACAAAACAAATTGAGAGAAAAACCACAAACTCCAAACCCAAACCCCCCAACAAAAGAGTATTGTACATACAAATCCAGTCACCAACAAAGCCTACACAGCGAGCACTCTCGGCAGAGCAGTGGAGAGGCAGACGGCGAAGCCGAAGAGGAGAATGAAGAGCCCGGTGAAGTTGATGAGGACGGTCTCTGACCCCGGAGTCGCCCCTTTCTGCACGAGACCGCTCTCGGCGGTGCAAATTGTGAGCAAGAAGATGCATTATTCTTGTCGGCGGCGGTGCTCTCGGAAACCAGAAGTACAGGAACCCAGATAACCACTGCGCAAATGTGGCACATTTTGAATAAGTTTCTGATGCGTCTTCAGACGTAAACATTTTGATTAGTTAGTGTATCTGAGGATAAAAGAGTAAAAACTTTTCACCTAGAGGGTCTATCTTACAAAATGAAACTAGGGGAGTTCAAGTTTATAGTATGGTTTGTATTTTCCAGTCTCTGAATCCCTCTGCTTTGTAATGATCCCTTGTAATATCATTGTTTTAAAACTACTCATGTAATTTCACTTTCGCAGATAAACCCCCGATTTTTTATACCTCGGGTGAAATTTTGACAGATATATTCCCCGTGGGAGAAAATAGTGAGTTTATCTGAGGCTAAAAGAATCGAAAAATCACCCAAGGAATATATCTATCCGCAAAAAAAAATAAAACCGCATCAAATTTCACACGTTAAAAAAAAATCAGAATCAAACTAAATAGGAAGAGAGTGAGAGTGAAGAAGATGGAGGGACCTGTAAACCAAATAAGCAGATGGTAATTATCCCCAGCCAAGAGTGCAAGCTGTACAGGTCCTGTATCTGACTCTCTTTGTGAAATTTGAAGGCAACATAGACCCCAAATATTCCGAGCGCCAACCCTACCAACTGAAGCGTCATGTGTACTGATTTCCTCACTGCCCTCCCCGCGGGTACCATCCTATGCACCATTATCGCTGCACAAAACAGGCTCAAGCATTAAGAAAATTTTTCGTCTATCTTTCGTACGCGCCCCCCTCCAGAACTAAATCCTGGATCCGCCCCTGTGTACACGTTCCCGCAATAAATTATAAAAATTATAGACCTACGACTACCTTACTGGGCGATTAAGAAGATTATTGAATTATTAGTTTTTTTTTTATTTTTTGAAAATAGTGGTACAACATACCTTCACCAGTAACGATTATAAATCCCAAAACCATAGTAACTGGATGGACCTGTCAAAGAACACCCAGAATGAACGTTAATGGTGAGTTTCTTTCCTGAATACAGCAACTAACACGTACATGCTAAATTGTGTTAATTGATTTATCTTCTCACTAATAATTTATGAACTCAAGAGCGGCAAATTAAGTATGATAGGATCATCAGTACGGATTCGAATCCTCTTATGGTAACGAGAAATTAAAAGACCAATTTATCAGTCAATATTGACTATCGTTTATGCAACTCATCGAGAATATGTTTAGACTACAATAAAAACAACACATAATCATCAAACCATCATTGATCGATTATCATTGACAAAATGATCTCTTCGAAACAAGACAGTAGAGAGGACCCAAATTCCATTTGTAAAAGACTACGAGGCATTCTTACATCAAAATATTTGAGGAATTAATGAAAGAACCAAAGTATGCAGTTTAGAAGTATTTATAACAAAAACATCTATATATTAACTAAGTATAGAATTTTTTTACAAAAAAAAAAGGATCATTCACATTGAAAACGAGAGCCTCGTTATCCGAATGCAATGAAAGTCCACCCCCATAGTGAATGGCCCACACGAGCACGAGAATTGCAGCTAAAAGAGCAAACAAATGCGCAGCGACGCTAGCATAAGACGCTGCAACGAGAGCCATAGGCCTTGCAATAATGGCCATAGTCGTCTTTTACTACTTTTATTATTATTAGTGATATTTTGTTCAAAATTGAGACCTAGCTCTTCATGGTCTTTTTATACTGGGGTTCTTCTTCTCTATATGCGCACAAGTAAAAGAAAAGAATTGAGGAGAATCTATTGCTGTGGGTATGATTGTTATGCTCTATAGGAATTTGGGTTTGGTATATTTTGGAGGAGTTGAGTTTAAGTAAGGGATCAAGTGTTTATGGAGGCATCAAGGTATCAAAAGCTTTTACATGTAGCATTGACAACGTGTATGAAGCCTCGAGCCTAAACTCTAAGGGTGTGTTTGGCAACAAGTTAAAATCGGGTGAGGGCTGGACCTGACCCAATTTTAACTCGTTTCTTATTTGTTAAATTTTCAGGACAGAGCTGACCCAAATTTTTTTAGCCTAAACAGTGCCACTAAACCAATTTTCTTTTGGACAGGAGAGGTCTGGTCCAAAAGAAAACTGGTTTAGTACAAAATTTAGGTCAGGACTGGTCCTGACCCGGTTTTGTTTGCTTTGCCAACACACCCTAAGGGCATGCTTGGGACATGAGTTAACTCTTGTTTTTGGAAAAATTGAACCGGTGTTTTCCTGAATTTGTTAGTTCGATTTTGGTCTTAAGTTCATTCAGCATTACCAAACACTATCCCGACAAGAACTAACCTGGTTAATGCCAGACCTGGTTTAGAGATGAGTTACAAACTTAGCACAAAGGTGTAGACCTTATGTTTGGCAACCCCTTGAAAACTGAGCTAGGACTGAACCTAGCTTGATTTTGAGTTTTTTTTTTTCTCTGGGTAAAAAGTGGGCCAGAATTGACCCAACTTTTTTTTAGCCCAAAAAAATCATTCAAATTGATTCTTTATTGAACAACACCCCCCACCCCCCACTTATTTTGATCCACAAGTGGCCTAGGGTAAAACTGGGTCAAGATTTATCCTAGCTAAGTTTGTTCTTTTTTTTTTTTTTTTGTTGCCAAAAGCAATCACCAAATGAGTCTTGTTATCCTTCAAGCTACGCTGTCCGTACAAGTACGTAGAAGAAGAGGTAATACGAGCTTAAATCTAATGCGACCTTTATTTACGAGTCTATATATTTGGAGTGCTCAGCATCGGAATGATACTGAGAATTCCTTGGTAACCGTAAGTGATTAATGACAGCATAGATGAAAATGGTCCAAACCACCCAAGGCTCAATCCGGCCAGGCCGAGAATAACCCCCGTCTGGATTTGCCTTATAATCTATAGGCGTGGCCCATAACACAGGCCCAATTGGTTTCAGGCCAATTTTTTAGAACAGCTTCAGGGTTTAAAGCCCAGGACAACACTAAATTATGCATCCTAAGTTACGAGCACGTGAGGGATGAAGCTCATCAAATATAATCCAGTAACTGACATGCGTTACGGCCCAATCTTACTAGAATAAATACTCGGTAATTAAAACTGATTGAAAAGCTGAAGATGCCAACCACATCGTCGTTTTAATCATCTTTTATTTTTATTTCTATTTTTAAAATATTCTATCCAGACAGTAGAAACATATGTGAAACGCTCATTTTAATATGGAAGCTGCAGTTGTTTTTCAAATGTCTCACAAAAGCCGCTTAAAAAAAAAGGTCTGCCCACTATCTCTAACTGTTTGTTTGCACGGAAGTAATTATGAAGTAGCTGAAATAAAAAAAGTAGATGCTACCTCTGTTACTTCCAAGCCAAAAAATATGTTTGGTTCTCTGAAAAACTTACTTCCAATACTCCTTTAAATGTTTATGTGGCGCCTACGTGTCATCCTTACTTCCAAAATATTTTCCTAATCCTCAATACTCAGAAGTAGCTCAGAAGTAGTTGAAATGCATATTAATTAGGAAATAAATAAATTTTTTATTAATATTTATTTTATTAGTTACTTTTAATAACTTTTCATTGATAAAATTACTTCCTAGTAATATTTTTAAATGTTATCCAAACAAACAAAGTAAATGAAGAGGGAGAAGTTCTACTTCCATTACTTCTAAAAATATATAAAACAAAAAAAAAGCTATTTCCACTACTTCCTACTTTATTATTTTAAAAGTTACTTGTATAACCTACTTCTTACTTCCATTATCCAAACGGGCCCTAAGCGCCGCTTTGCATTACCCATAATTTTGGCGATGATCAAAAAATACGTATAAATAAACAAAGTGAACGCGAGTTACGCGACAACTTATTCTATTACATTTCCCCCCCTTTTCAGGGGAGTAATGTCTAAACTTCTCTATTTCGTTCCCTTTTCAATTCCTTGATTACTTGACTGGTTGATTTTAGAATGACAACTTTGGAGCTCAACCCCGACGCGGTTTAGTTGACACCCTACCATCATCAAAGGTCACGATTCAACGTAAACAAAGACAGCTCTTTCATTGTCCGAAGAAAAGATGAAATCTAGAGATTGAGAACAAACTAAAAGATAATAACGACGACAATAAAGAAATAAATAATAAATATATATATATATATAAAAATTTGAGACCCAACCTAATGTTTGCGTACGATAATGAAAAGGGGGGGAGGAGGTGGTTAGTTGGCACCAGCTGCAACGAATGGACCATGTGGTCACGCTACCGCCCCCACGGACCGAACTTCAATTTATATCCACGTATTAATCCTAGACCCACTCCCCTACTTATTTTACCATTTTGCCCCTATACAATGCTTTTTTTTTCTTTTTTTTTATACTTTGCTATAGACGGTCAGTGCATAATAGATAAAGTAGGTTTCAGGGGTTGTTTGGTTGGCTAAACAAATAGGAAAATCAACATATTATTAGATAATATGACACATTTAAAAAAAAACTTATTTCATGATTTTTTTTAAAGAAAATATATGAAAATCAAAATTTAATGGTTTCATTATCCTATTTCATTTTCTTTGATTTTAGGAAATCAACCAAACATGCCCTAAATGCCTTAAGGTCCCATTTTGAAAAGAAATGTGTTTAGACAAAATTGAATAATATCCGGTTTTTCTAAGCCCAAATTGATCCCTAAATTGACAAAACTAGTTTTGTTTAAAAATCGGATCAATTTTGGTCTAATTTTAGGATGATCGCCAAACATAAGGGTGGAAACGAACTAAATAATTAATAAATAGTTTGTTAATTGTTCGAGTGACTATTCAGTTATATGTGACATTAAACAAATAATATTTAGTATTCCACTTCATTAATGAATATAATTTAACTAGATATACATTCGATTCGTTTGTTCATAAAATATTCATTTAAAACTTGATCGCATATAATTTTTATTATTACACGCATGATGCTATGTTTTCAACCCACTAATATTTTCTATAAGTTTTACATACTAATTTTGAGAAACTTAAAAAATCTTCAATCAAGTTTCTAAAGGAATATTCAAATTAAATATATATATATATACATCATAATTATAGATGCTTATAAATTTTAATACTCTTTGAAAATCAAAACCTTTAGCGGATTTTTTTTTTTACATTTGATAAACATTCGTGAATATTTATCAACCTGCAGCTATTCAAGTTCGAATTCGAAAAACTCCACACATGGATATTTGAATTCCAGATTGAATTTGATAATTTTAAACAAATACAAACACGAACACTTTAATATTTGATTCGATTTAACCGTTTACCACCCAAACACATCCTTAGTTCATTTAATTGAGACAGAGAATTATAAAGGAGAAACAAAGTTGAGAGCACAGTGATTTCTAATGCACGCATTGTGTCATGTGAAATTAAAAGATATGTGCATCTCGGTGTTAATGTAAGAGCTCCAGAGAAATTGATTACTCATGCTTTTGTTAGGTTGAGAGCTTATGTTTATGTTTATATCTGCATTCCCTAAAATTGTATAGTCATCATGTTGATATTATAGAGACCATTTCTACAATCGCAATTAGAAAACTATCTCTGAGTGAGTGGGTTATCAAAAAACCCCTTTTAACTTCAAAATCCACCCCCACCCGCAACACACACACAAAAAAAAAGTGTTAATACAATTTTTCACAGACAAAAAAGCCCCCTGCATATGTTTACCCATCAATGTGAAAATTAACATTGTGTAGGGGGTTGCTTAATAAAGTATTAAAGTTGAACGGGGGTTTTCTCATAAGACCCGAACTTTAGAGGGGTTTCTAATACTATGAAAGCCATGGAGAATTATCCGATCATCGTCCAAAGTTAAAGGGCTTTTTTTTAAATGTTTAGCCCGAGATTAGCGTATAAAGTATATATTAATAGGATGTAATTTAAAAGTTGGATGGGCAACTCTCTAAGCAGAGTCCAGAATGATCCAGAACCAAATCATTTTGCCAGTGAGACAGACTCATGGCTGCAACTACCTAACTTCATTATGTGAACAGGTGTATACAGATGAGCAATTAAAATGACACTAATCAAGAGTTGATCGTTGATAAAATCGATTGGATAATCATTGGCATCAAAGATTATTCCTATTAACCAACTAATTTGTCAGAGCATTTGGACAGATTCTTCTACTGTTAGAATTAATATAAAACTATAATCCCCGATCATTACCGTAACTTTGGAGTTTTGATGTAATGGTTAGAGGAATTAAATTTAAGATGATATCAGAGCAACACATGATTTGACACCGTTACGTGAGTCCAGGTTTCGACCAATAAAAAAAGGGCGTTCAACCTGCGGGGACATGTTAGAATTAACATAAAACTATAATCCTCGATCATTACCATAACTTCGAAGTTTTGGTCTAATGATTAGAGGAACTAAATTTAAGATCTACCCATTTGTGCCTTTTTCTAAACTTAATTTGTAGTTCATTTCATCCTTTAAAAAAACCTGTTTCCAATTTATAAATTCAAGTCAAGCATCCGATGATTTTTGCGCGATTGAAGTCTAGATTCTGGGAAATAAGGACTTCGAACTGAACGAATAAAATAGCTGTTACTTGTATGATTGTATCCATCTTTAAATTCAACGTACAAAATTCAAAGCAACAACTGCTATTAAATTTTTTTTGAACACTGTTGCGTGCAAAAGTCATGCTCCCAACTTCAAAAGTATAACTACTGTTAAATTAGAAAAATAAACAGATAAATATGTGTAGATGCAAATTAGCTTCAGGCGTATTCTTCAATCCCCAGTTGAGCCACAACCGTCTTAAGAGACTCCATTCGAAAATCATCAGAGATATCAAGTTTAAACTGTATAGATCTCCAAATAGAAACGAATAAAGTGACACTACTGTAAAAAAAAAATGTGGGCATGATTCATGATATTCATATTCCAAGTCACATAAAGACAAGTTGAGACTACCGCAGACCTTTTCTAATCGTAGCGTCCTCGGTGTTCAAATTTGTCTCCCAAAAAAATAAAATAAGTAAATATAAAATAAAAGAAAATTAATCCATCAATGAGGAATTGATAATAAGATGAAGCTGAAAAGGTGATAAGAACACTCTCATAGCCAATGCTATCCTTATCATTGATTCTATCATTACCCAGAGAGGCAGAAGTAATCAATGGTAACAAATTAAAGTATAGAACAACTTAGGGCTGTCCATCCGGCCCGGCCCGGCCCGGCCCGGAAAACCGGGCCCGGGCCGGGCAAAACCCAAGCCCGGACCCGGGCCCGGGTGGTCCGGGCCGGGTCCGGGCCCAGGCCCGGGCCTGAGCGGGCCGGACACCGGGCCGGCCCGGTTTGTTTTTTTTTTAATTTTGTTTTTTTTTATTTTTTTAAATTTTAACAAAACCATAAATTATAAATTATTATAAAAAATGTCATAAATTTTATTAATAACTTGAAATAAAATGACATAAATTACAAGTACAAAAAATGATAAAAATAACTTCTTTATTAATAATCGGTAAATCCTTTACAAGTATAAATTTATTTCGAAATTCGTCGCATCACAATAGATGAGTACATCCCAACTAGGTTGGCACCTACTCACCCATATCACTATCATTTGCAACTTTTTTCGAAATAATTTAATTCAAATTTAAAGCTAAGAAATAAAAATTACAATTTTATGAATATTATCTAATCATTATATCTATCTGCTAGTCCCAACTCTTCAAATTTATCTTCAATCATAGCAATCCGTTCGATGCCTTGTGTTCGCTTCTCGTATCTCCACCAATCCTGTAAGCACATCACCGCTTGTACAGTATACGGATCTAAGCATGTCCTGTGGTCGTCGATCAAACGTCCTGCTGTGCTGAAAGCGGATTCCGAGGCTACAGTCGAAACCTGCACTGATAGTAAGTCACGAACCATGGTGGAAAGTATAGGATATGAAACTGATCCATATACTTTCCACCATTGCAAAATATCTAAAGCATTTCCTTGACATCTAACTAAAGAAGCAGAAAAATATTCATCTATTTCAGAAACATCTAATCCTGATGAAGTTCCAGATCCACCAGTTAGTTCAGCTACCATTGCATACCTATCAAAACTTACACTTTTACCTCGACCTGTGCTCGAAGCTGAAGGTGCCGAAGCTGAAGACTGTTGTGTAGCTACACCATATCTAGCTGCATACTCATCATATAAGGTTTGAAAATAATTTCTAATAGCTAAATAATGAGTAGTAGCAGTAAGGGTGGATCCATCATCTAAGTCTATAATCTGTCCACCATACAATGATTGTAACAAACTTCGAAGGCCAATTTCCTTCAAGCATGGATCAATAAGAACACCAATACCAAAAATATGAGGAATAGGCCTAAAATACTTATTAAATTTACTCTCCATTTCAAAAATTATACTTCCAAAAATATCATCCATACGATATTTTGTAAAATTTTTTTGAATATTTAAAATTTGTAAAGCAGCTAAAGTAATAGTTGGATAATAACAACCAGATAATAACATAGTAGCATCATAAAAAACTTGTAACATCTCATTTAATTTACATATAACTGTCCATTCATCTTCAGTTATTCCATAAGCACTACCAGAGCTAGAACTAGAAGCATAAAAATTTATAAAATCATTTATAATTTCTTTATATTCTATTGCTACAGATAACATTGCATAGGTGGAATTCCACCTATGGTCAACATCTTTTGGAATTAGTCTAGGCTTATAATTTTTTCTTTTACAACATTGTTTCCATCTTTTAATTCTCATTTCAGAAGCATTATGCATATTAGTAACTGTTCTAACTTTTTCTATCATGGGTTTAATTTCAGAAAATGCACTTTGAACAATTAAATTTAAAATATGACAGATACATCTAACATGAAAAAGCTCACCATGACATGGCAATGACAAAGTTATTTTCAGAAAATCAACAGCTACATTATTATTACTTGCATTATCTAGTGAAAGAGTAAATATTCTTTGATCAATTTCTAGTTTCATAAGTTCTTCAACAATTAAATTTGCAACATTAATACCAGTGTGTGACTCTTCAATTGCAATAAAAGAAACAACTCTTTTAAACATTTTCCAACTTTCATCAATCCAGTGTGCTGTTATACATAAATAACCAGTTTGCACTCTAGATGACCAAATATCAGAAGTTAAAGAAAATTTGCAGTTTAAATTTTTAAAATAAGAAATTATTTTTCCCTGTTCCTCAACATAATATTTTAAAATATCACGTTGACAGGTTTGACGAGAAAATTTTGTAAATGCAGGATAAAAACCATCTCTAAATAAATCTTCAAATTCATCATCTTCTACTAATTTAAAAGGAAGGTTTTTAAGAACAATAAACCTGATTACGCATTTCCGGGCTCGGGCAGCGTCATAATTCCAACTGCCGAGGGTACCTGAAGAGGATGATTGGGAAAGCATAGACTGCCGGATATCACCTTGTAGATTTTGGCCTTTGTTGTGTTTTTCAATATGCCGTTTGAGATGGTTGGTGCCGCTCTTATGATGAGCTTTGAATATCTGGCCGCACAACGCACATTTCGCATTCTGAGAGATGATCCTACCGTGTTCATCCTTGGTGACGTCTATCTTCTCAAAAAAATTCCATACATCAGACCTCGGCCTTTTTGGAGCTCTTGGTGCCGTAGATTCGTCGCCACCAGATTCAGGATTAACACCGGTAGGATGAGGAGTTGTTGTAGGAGGACTCATCTCTGGATCGGTAGGAGTTGCATGTTGCTCTTCATAATCAGACCCAGAAGCCATTTGTTGGAAGTATTAGAAAATACAAAAGATTATAGGATAGTATATTAGTATGAGATAGTATAAGATTGTATAAGAGAGTAGTAGAGAGAGAAATAGATGAGTTTTGTTGTGAGAAAATGAATTGACGGGCCGGGCTGGCCCGGCCCGGCCCGGATTCAACGGTCACATAAGTGACCGTTGTGGCCGGGCCGGGCCGGGCCGGTCCGGCCCGGCCCGGCCATTCGAAGAACCAGTGCCCATTTTTGGGCACTGTTCCGGGCCCGGGCCGGGCCCGGACAGGGCTCGTCAACGGCGACCCGGGCCCGGGCCCGGGCACGACCGGCCCGGGCCCGGGCCGGACACCGGGCCGGGTCCGGGCTCCGGGCTTTTTGGACACCCCTAGAACAACTAAGCCTCTAGTTATGCCTCACAAAAGTGACATGCCAGTTCCAAGCGCCAAGATTCCGTTGGTATTTTTAGCAAAACCCCAAAAATAAACAGACGCAGCAAATAGAATCGCACAGAATTTAACGTTAAAAACCTTCGTTAAGGAAAACCATGAGATTAAAACAATCTTTTGGACGGACAAAGAATGTTAAACCCTCTTTCTCAAAATACCATTGAACTAGGTTACACCCTCTGTTAAACCATAATTACATGAACATCGTCTCTCTTCCTCTTTCTACTAAAAAACCTAGAATAAGATGGCTTCTATAAAGACATTCTTGATTTGCCCATCAAATTAACTTAGACTATAAGAAAACTGTTAACTTGACCTTTAAGAAAGCTACTAGGACTTGGCCAAGCCTTCAAACCGAATCCAACTAAGAGTTTGAGTCTGCACCCGATAGATTCTGTATTCTTACGGAGTAAGCTATGGCATATGGTGATCAATCTCTGGTAGCAATAACATATTATTATTTCTACTATTCAGACAAATAACAAAGAGAGGAGAAAATTACTACCATAAGAGATTCTCGGAACCTGATAAGACTTCAAATTTCTGAATTATTTCAAAAATAGATCCTTTTAAACTAATAGATCTTAATTTATCTGTTGTTTGTCTCTGCTCTTTTTTTTCACTAATAGATCCTTTTAAACTAATAGATCCTTCTTCAAGCTCCCCTCATGGCTCATCAAAAATATTAACAAAATTAGATGTAACTTCCTTTGGGGAGGATCTGCTGATCACAATGCTGGCAATCATCCAGTAAGATGGGGGACTATTTGCTCTCCTAAAGTTTGTGGAGGACTGGGAGTCCTTAACCTTCATCTCTTGAATATTTCCCTCTCTCCAAATGGATTTGGAAATTCTTTGACAACAACAATTATATTAGAAGGGTTCTCCAATCCTTATATCCATCCAATCTCCACAATCCAACTCCTGTTCATTATTCCAAATTCTGGAGAGATGTCCTTTCTTGCTATCAATTCTTCTCTGGATTCGTTAATTGGACTCTTGGAAATGGTTCAAATATCCTCTTCTGGGAAGACAAATGGACGGGACCTAACTCCCTTGCCAGCCTCTTTCCGAAGGCTTACTTTCTTGCTTTCTCCAAACATGTCCCCACTTGTTCCCAAGGTAGATATCAGGGGGATATTTGGACTTGGAAACCCATCATCAGGCGCCCTATTAACCAATGTGATAGAAGTCAAGTGCTTAATCTCTTGCAATTTCTGACAGCTTGCAATTTGCAGCCCTCCACTACAGTGGACAATCCATCTTGGTCTATATCCTCCTTTAACATATTTTCTATCAAGTCTCTATACTCAATACTTGCAGACGGAGGATTGCGCCACCAATTCAATGCTATCATTTGGAACAATTTGCTTCCAAGTAAAGTTCTAATTTTCTTCTTGCTCTTGAGTTTATTCAGACTAAAGACCAAGGACAGATTAGCTAATCAAGGATGGTTAGGGGACTCCTCTTGCACCTTCTGCAGTTCCCAGGAATCCCATGATCACTTATTCCTTGAATGTGCATTCACCAATCAGATTTGGACTCCATTCCTTTCTAGGTTAAATATAGGCCCTCTCCCAACAGGCATCAGGCAGTGTTTAGCTATCTGCTATGACTCATCCATCCAATCTTCAGCTCGTCATCTTTGGAGAATATGTTTTCCAACCATCTGTTGGGTCATTTGGCAAGCTAGGAATGACTGTATCTTCTCCAACTTGTTCAGCACTCCCCATCAAATCATCAACAAATTAGTTAATTTTCTTATTTTCTAGACAGGTGCATCAGCCTCCAAGAAGTCCATCAAACTGAAGCATATCCTCCACTCCTCGAGCATCCAGACATTCTGGAATCAAGTGAAGATAACAACAGGGCCCCCTGACCTCTCAGTTTCTCAGCAGGTTCTTCCTGCAGCTAGCAGGCCGAAACCCACTTCCAGAGTTCCTTTTGTTCTATAGTGAACCTTTCTGTTGTTGTCTGTTTCATTCCCCTGAGACTATGCATTTTGTTGTTTTATTTGTTCTTCCTTTTGGTAACACTGCTGGATTTTCCACTTTTAGCGACGGACAAATTCGTCTCTATAAGTTCAAATTCCGTCGCTAAAACTTTTAGCGACGGAAAAAATAAAATTCCGTCGCTAAAAGTTCGACGCTATTACAAGGGTCCCTAAAAACACTTTTAGCTATGAAAATTCCGTCGTTAATTATTAGCGACAGCATATTAACGACAGAAAAATGGTCGCTAATTTAAAAAAATAAAAAAACATTAGCGACGGTTTTTCCGTCACTAATAAATATTTAGCGACGGATAATCCGTCGCTAAAACATTATTAGCGACGGAAATTCCGTCGCCAATATTTTTAAAAATTCGTCAGATATGCTTTCGTGCACGTTTTCCGTCGCTAAATATTAATTTAGTGACGAAATTTCCGTCGCTAAATATTAATTTAGTGACGGAAATTCCGTCGCTAAAACTTTAAAAAAAGGAATTTGTAAAATATTTTGAAAATTAAAAAATCCCTGTACAATATCAATAATAATTTTTAAAAACATGTTCAATCAACAGTATAATATTCAATCTCACGCAAATATCACATCTCACGCATATATCACACATTTAATTCAATAAAAACAAGTAAAAGTTTCTCGACGGGTACATAATAAATATTGTTTATACAACACAAGAAATTATTTGCAAAGTTATATTAAGGACAATCAATCCTCCTGATCATCCTCATCCTCAACACCAGCCGCATTATGACTACCCCCGGCTGCACCTTGTGAAGAAGTCCCGGCCTGTAAATATAAATCAAATGTTAACAAGTGTGTGTAAACGTTAATAAGAGTGCAAATATAAATATACTACAACACAACACCACAACATCACTGTTCGCGGGAAAAATCGTGTCTTTCTTTGTAATTGATTCTATTGTCATCTTAAATAACAGCTTTTTGAGTTACAAAAGATCCGGTCTTTTTATAAGATCCGGTTATAATGAAAATCAAAGAAAAATAAACAAAGATTACAACTTTCTCCTTTTGTGTCGAACAAATCACGAGCTCCTGTTTTGCGGTCGCTCGCTTTTGTGGGTTCTTTGCCTGCGCCGGGGTTTATCCGTGGACCACCGCGAGATCTAGATCCGATCAGATCTAAGCAGTACGACGGGTATTATTCCACGAAGGAAATAATAGCCGGGGAGGATTGATTGCCAAGCTTTGATCCGGAGTACGCCTGTGTAGATCTGAGATCCGGTCCTCTCGAACTCTTGCCTTATTTGGCGTTGACGATCTTCGAGCACCAGATCTGGATGAACAAGTCCTCGAAGTCCCAAAGCTTGGATCTTTTTTAGATCTGAGTCTTCAATCCAGCAGGGCTTCGCCTCCAAAAATTCCAACCCTTGACAAATGAGCCATGCTAGCCCTATTTATAGGCTCTCTAAACTGTGCCCGTGCACAGATCTGGGTCGGCCACCCATGGGTGGCCGGCACTGGGCCGAGCCACCCAT
>NC_033800.1:144588961-144594869 GCF_001876935.1 Asparagus officinalis | reverse complement strand
CGGTGCTGCATTTATTGTCTGATCGTTGTTGGAATTTTAAACTTGAAGTCGATTCCTGATTTTCTGATCTTTAGCTCGTGTTTGTTGGTTCAACATAGAGCTTACCATCGATTGTTGGCGTTGAGTCTTTATTTGGGACGCGTTGTCCGGCGTAGTGTTGTTGAGTTATCCTTAAGAATATTAGAAAAATATTCTCCAGGAAACTTCTCAACCAAAAATAGGGAATAGTTTATACTCGTATACCTTATTGGAGTAATGTTCATGTCCGAATGAGCTGAACCGGCCTGGTCTGGTCTGATTCAGCTTGGTCTGATCCGGTTCAGTCTGGTCCGGTTTAACCTGGTCCAAGATTGGTTTAATCTAGTTCAAGACTAGTTTAATCTGGTTCAAGACTGGTTTAATCTGGTTCAAGACTGGTTCAACCTAGTTTGGTCTGGTTCAGCCTCGTTTGAACTGATTATCTCCGTCACATCGTGCTGACTCAGGGTCTCAGATCACTATTCATTGACTTTTGGTCGCAACGCGTTGACTGACGTTGACCTAGGGTTACGCGTTGATTGGCGTTGACCCTAGGGTTTCAAACATCGTACGTTTACTTTTTGATCGCAACGCGTTGACCTAGGGTTACGCGTTGACCGGCGTTGACCCTAGGGTTTTGAACGTCGTATACACGGTTTAAGCTCTTGAGGTATTGGAGCATGGCGGTCCTAAATATTAGGCTGCAGGACCAACTATTAAAGCTGGTTCATCTGCACGTGTGGATGTTATCCCGAATTTGTTGGATGTCTAAGTCACGAAACCAACTAATGGGGCTGGTGCGTCAATGACTTTCGCATATATAGGATTTTTGGCAAACCCTCAGCCATCAACGGGTTTGATGCGCCTTTACCGACTACCATTTAAGTCGGGCTAGCATGCGGATTATTAACTCCGTTTCGCATGTGACGTTGTGCTAAGAGAGTTAACGCTCTTAGTGCTACGATATTGAATACGTAGACTTCGTCTTTCTCACGGGAATAGACTACCCGGCGACGCATGTTAGGCGCTGACTTTAGGATTTTTGGCTAACCCCCCAGCCTTCAACGGGTTTGATAAGCCTTTACCGACTACCGTTTGAGTCAGGCTAGCATGCGGATTGTCTAAATCCGTCCCGCATGTAACGTTTTGCTAAGAGAGTGAATTCTCCGAGACTTTGTGCTATGATGTCGAATACATAGGCTTCGCCATTGTTACGGGAATAGGCTACCCAGCAACGTGTATTAGACGCTAACTTATCCCTACTTAGGCTTCGGGATAAAATACCCCAGACTGGTATTCTGGTGTCTTTTTCTTCGGAGAAAGACTAAACCGGCAGCGCGTGTTAGGCGCAGACTTATCCCTGCTTAGGATTCGGGATAAACTTCCTAGACTGGAATTCTAGTGTCTTCTTCAATCGGTGAAAGACTAAACCGGCAACGCGTGTTAGGCGTTGACTTATCGCGTGTTAGGCGTTGGCTTATCCCTGCTTAGGCTTCGGGATAAAATTCCCCATGCATAAAAGGCATGGATTTTGGGATTGGAAAAGGTTGGTGTCTTCTCTTGGGGCAAAGACGAACCCGAAATGGGAGAGGAAGAATTTTATATTCTATCTCCCGACACTGAAGAAGAAGAATTTTATATTCTATCTTCAGCTGGAAAGGAGACTTGAGGTGGGATCTCCACCCCTAGAATCCGGAAAGGTGAAACTAAGAGTGGGATCTCCACTCCGAGAATCGAAAAGATTCAGATAACCCTAACTGTCGGAAGGTTTGATTACCGAACTAAAGATGAATTTCTCGTTTATCGAGAGTGAATTGTGGTTTTGGTCCTAACTGTAGGAAGGTTTGACCAAGAAGGAGTTTGAGATGACCCTAACTGTAAGAAGGTTTGATCACTCGATTTGCTAGTGGACCTCTCGTTCATTGGAGGAATCGAGAGGGGATTTTGATTGTGGCATTAACTGTAGGTTTGACCTGAAAGCAAAGGGAGTGGAATACAAGTAGCAGTAGAAATACTGGTTTGTACTGGCCACTCGATGAAGGGTTTTGACGTTAAGTAATCAGGACTTAACACGTCAAGCTTTGGAAATTGCCATGAATTGGCGGACAGAAAATTTAGTGGACCCACCGTCAATTGACTTGATCAGTGGGGATTTTTGTGAGGAAAGATTAATCTGTCAAAAGGATCGAATCTCGTCTCAACAAGATAACTCATGAGAATTAGTGAATTTGATAACAATAATGGAAAACATTCCGACATTTAGAGTTTAAATGTGGATGTTTTACTTATCACTTTTATAGTGATTGGGTTATCCCTAAGAATATCACCCGTGGTATTCTTTCGGGAACTTCCCAATACATGAATAATCCACCCCAGCTTCCCTTGTGGAACTGGGTCCGACATTGTTCTCAGTTACATGACCGGGTTATCCTTAAGAATATTACATATAAAAATCCTCCAGGAACTTCCCGTGAAAGAAATGAAACAGTTTAGACTCATATACGTGTTGGAGTATCAGGGAGCAGTTTAACCTCTTATACCGGTCGGAGGATTGAGAAACAGTTTATACTCGTATACTCTTTGGAGTCTTGTTTCGACTTAATTGAGCGATATAACGTCGGCTTCAACCAAGGTCTGGATGCTATTCTTGAGAGCAAAGCAATCCTTAGTGGGATGAACGACCCTCCTGTGGTATGCACAGTACTTTGGGTCCGTAGTGTTGTCAGCTTCCTCCTGATTTGTGATAGGTGGTAGCTTGATCTTGTTGCTTCCAAGGAGGGATTCGAAGATGGCTGGAACGTCTTCGTCCTTAAAAGAGTACTCTTTTTGGAGTCTCGGACCCGAAGTCTTTTGCTGCCTTCGGGATTGCTGTTGTGACGCTTGATTAGCACCACCAGTAGCTGCAGGTGTTTTGCCCTTACCACGAGAGGCGAAATTTGAGTCCAGCGGATTAACCGTCGGTTGGTTCCTCTCGGCCTTCTTCCTTCGGAGGAAACGTTCGGCTTGTTCCCCTCGGACCTTCAGATCCTTCCAAGTGTCAGACGGTGCTGTTCCCATTGCTTCCAACACGTCCAACGCAAGGTTGTTGTGGCAAGTTTGGAGGATGAATTCCTCTGTGATCGGGTCCCGACAGTTCATCGCCTTGTTCCGGAACCTTTTGACGAAGGTGTCGACTAACTCCCCGTCTTTCTGCTTCTCATCGAGTAATGATCCGATAGATATCTCGGTGTCGTCGTCGAAGAAATTGGTGAGGAACATGGTCTCCATATCGTCCCAGCTGTTCACGCTACCTGGTATGAGGCGGCGATACCAATCGAAGGCGGCTCCGCGAAGAGTACCGACGGATGACCGCACCATCAGAGGCTCATTGCCAGAGATTACCCCCAGGTGTGATTTGAAATAAATCATATGCTGAGTGGGCGAACGCTTCCCATCAAACGACGTGAAGTTAATTAGGTTGAACTTCGCCGGATATGGGATCGATTCCTACTCTCTTGGGTATGGACAGGGAATGCCTGTTTTCTTCGTCTCTTGAGCGGAGATCAATGTGTTGATTTTGCTCTCGAGGTTCTTGATCTTCAGACTTTCGCCTGTGTTTTCGTTAGCACGATTCTGAGGCGGAAGTATGGCATTATGACTAGCATCCTCATTACCACCCCCTGCATTGACGGGAGGATTATTGGCATTGTGAGCTTCATCCGTATTCGTGTGCTCCTCTTCCTGAATGACCTGGTTACGGCGGCTTGGTTCACCTTGCTGGTTCGTCAGTGCCTGAATTTGTTGCTCATACATTTCTCTCATACTCTGCTTGGCCATCTGCATTTCGAACCTGAAGCTCTCCTGTTGTTTAGCCATGGCTTCTTCGAGCATCTTGGCCACTTGTTCCGCGCTTATCATGAATGACTCGCGGGGTTGTCCTTCATTGGACACCGTATTGTCTGATACGACAGCAGAGCAGGAATCCGATTCTTCATCTTCTGACGGTAATCTTATCCGAACCCTACCATAAGTTCCTCGTGCGATGGCTCCGGACTGCAGACGGGTTACACGCCGGGACGCTTCCAGAAACGACTTGAGATCAATCTGTGTCGATGTGTTCCTCGTGTAATGGCTCCAGACTGCAGACGAGTTAGATACCAGGGTACTTCCGGAATTGACTCGGGATTATCCCTTGTCGATGCCCTTTTGCTGGTCATATTGGTAGTGACCCTCGAAAATTCTCCATCTTTAACCACCGTTCTTCTTTGTCGGAAACGCCTATGCCTTGGTTTTGGCGCTTCGGTACTAAGCCTTTCGAACACTAAAATTCTCTCGGGGACTGCCTTAATGTAGTTGCACTCAGATAGTACCGCCCGAATGAGCTTTGAACAAGGGCATTGAGTTTCTAGCCTTCGAGGATTTCTCTTTCTGGCTTTGCTCGTACCCCCAGCACGATAGTACAGCTCGTCCGTTTGAAAGTCGGAGCAACCTATCATGTGTTGGCACGATTTCTCAGGTATAACGCAATCATCATCAGACGATAATGTTTCCTTCTGAGAGTGAATTACCTTCTTCGGACTTTCGAGAGTCACGCGCCTTGAGACATGCCTTTTTGGGCGTGAATTCTCAGCGGGCTCCTGAACTTCAATGCGCAGCATAGTGCGCTTGGGTGCCATGATTTCTTTGTCATGTTGAGGGTTGCGGCGACCCCCATCATGTTGATTCGTTCGGGGTTTTCTTAGCGGGCCCAAACGTCCTTGGATTAGAGCTTTGCTTCGCTCCTCGGGAAGTGGACCGAGGCGCTCCAAGACTGGCTTCCTTTTCTGGGATGGTCCTGCGGGATCTCCCGGAGCAGTTGTGGAGATCATCGGCGGTTTGGATTGATTCGCCGGAAGTTGAACTTTCGACGGCTGCAGTTGACGCTCTTTGGTCTGAACTGCCGCTTCAGACTTCGGCCTCCAAACTTTGCGAGTTGGTGGCGGCTTCTTAGCTACCTCTTTCTGCAGCTTTCTACGGGCTTCTTCAGCTTGAGCCCGTGCCTGCGCTGATAGTGCGCGGCGCTTGCGAATGCGCTCCTCCAGCGTTGATCGGTTCCGTTTGACACGGACCCATTCCATTGTTGGCGGCTTGGAGGAACCACCATTCATTGATTGTTGAGGCTGCTTGCCTCTTTTGTTCTTCAGATCCGCGTTGTAGCGGATCCCGTCAACAGACTCCATGGCCTTTGCGAATTGTTTCGCAAGGCGTTGACGTTGCCTTTGGCGGGCTCTCTTCGAGAGAGTCACCACACCCTCTGTGGCAGAAGAGTTGGCCAGAGCAGATCTGACCTGGTTGGAAACTGGAGGAATCTCACCCGATGCGACTTTGGCATCAAACGGGGCGAGATCTTCGTTGGTGGCTTCGACTTCTTCAAACCAACGAGTTTTTTTCCTGGAGGAGAACTTGGACTTCTTGGACTTGCGGGGGGAGGTAGATCCGGACGAGGACACGTACTCCTCGAACTTGGCTTGGTCGAACTCATACTCGACCTCCTCCTCGACCGGGATCGAGATCCGCGGCTGCGACGCTCCGATCTCGGCAGCGAGATCGGTGGCTCCCACTGTGGTCGCCAGATTGTTCGCGGGAAAAATCGTGTCTTTCTTCATTATTGATTCCATTGCAAATTCTTGTAATAGTTTATCGATTACAAAGATCCGGTCTTTTTATAAGATCCGGTTACAACGAAAATCAAATAAAAAGAAATGAAAAATTACAACTTTGTTTCCTTGTTTATCGAACGAATCACGAGCTCCTGTTTTGCGGTCACTCGCTTTGTGGGTTCTTTGCCTGCGCCGGGGTTGTTTGCCGTGGACCACCGCGCGATCTAGATCCGGTCGGATCTACGCAGTACGACGGGTATTATTTCACCAAG